>NC_056729.1:1308421511-1308634011 GCF_019279795.1 Protopterus annectens
ATATATATATATATATATATATATATATATATATATATATATATATATATATATATATATATATATATATATATATATATATATATATATATATGCCCCATGTTGCTTTTGCTGCACACAGATTTTGTTTCAGAAATATTTGAATGTTAGAATTGTTATAATTAGCTCAGCACTATTACCCTGTCTCTGTTTTTTTTTATCCTTCACTGTGGGAAACTTCTGGTGGCATATGCATCTTCTCTTCTGTGGAGGGGAAGGGTTCTTCGAATGTTACCAGTTCTGGTAGATCCACTTCATCTGAGAGATGCCTGAGCACCTTGATCTGATTGTAGAAGGTATGTGCATTTTGAAGTCCTTGAGTTCAGTCATATTTGCAATTGAAAGTTTAGATATTTCAACAGATAAAGTTACCAGTTTTTTATGGGATTTAACTGTCAGAGAGTATCATGGGAATAGTACATGTACATGGTATGTTTGTAAGGACCAGGATAGAAATATTTTGTTTTCTACTAGGGTCTTTGACGCTTTGGTCCAGGGAATTCTTGTTTATGAAAACTAATACGTTTTTGGAATATCCTACAATTCAGGTATAGGTTTGCCAGTTAATCATCAACTTATTAAAGTCTCCCAGGATGATAGAGTCTCTGTTAATAGGAAGTTCATCCAGAATATTTAGGAATAAACCTTGGTTTTCAGGAGACATTGGGAGGTCTATTTCCAGTATATGATCTGAGAATTCATCTTATTTAGCATGATCTTGGTCTCAGTAAGTTCTGTTTTTGTGTCTCTCAGAATTTGCCTTGAAATAACGTTGTTTTTAAGAAATATTGATATGCCACCTCAGTTTCCATCTGGTCTAAAAGCATGGTATGCACAAATTCCAGGCAGAGAGGGTATTTTGTCTCAACTTTTTAAACCAAGTTTCATTAACAGCACATATGTGAATCTGCTACATATGCAGATGTAGCTCAAGGTCAGATAACTTGTTATTTAGATTCCTAACATTGAGCAAAGCAACCTTGATGTGGTCCTGTGCTTGGTTTTCTTTACTAGTAGATTGGGCGATTCATTAGTTGGGTATTTCCTAAAAATGTAGCGTGTTAATGGGGCAGCAAGGGTTTTTGCTGCTATAGGGGAGCCTTGGAATAAGAGGTGCATTTCATCCATGGCAAAACAGATTTGATTGGCAGCCATATTATCACATGACTGGATCCCCTTAGAATGGCAGCAGCTATCTAGTCAATTGTTAAAGCCAATGATCTTTTCTTTATGTTTTGGCATTATTCTTCATGAAGGATGTGTTTCACACAATACCAAGATCTCTCCTACATTTATGACATGCATGGAGAGCTCTGACATGTCTCTCTGCATACCTACCCAGTATTTGCATGCCATGTCATTTACCCCCACATCGGTCAAAACCATGTTACAATCATGTTTGTCTGGTTTCATGCCAAGTCATTTACCCCCACATCGGTCAAAACCATATTACAATCATGTTTGTCTTGTTTCATGCCAAGTCATTTACCCCCACATGGACCCAAACCATGTTGCACTCATGTTTGTCTGGTTTAAGGCCATTGAGTGTTCTTGAAATGTTGGCTATCTTTACACCTGAAACACAACTCACTGTTACCTTGCTTATATCCAGCCATGTGAAAGTAGAATTGGTGTACCAGACTTCAGAGTCACCAATCAATAGCAAAGTTTTATTTGTATCTGCCGATTGCACTGATGCACTGGATATGTGGCAGTCTACTACATGGTGACTCTTAGCTGTGCTTGTACTAATGTGTGTTGCAATGCTTAATTTATGCTTTGTATTTTTATTAATAGTCCCTGAACGCTTAAGCAAAGCATTTTTGACAGCCCTGGGGTACAATAATTTAGAGTGACTCTGTGTGGAATGCTGTCTTAATGTGTGCTGCTTGCAGGATTTGTCAGATTGTTACCTCCAGTTACTTGAATACTTGTATCTCTTACAAACAGATAGTGTTGATCAAATCAATAATTAGTTGTCTGTGAGCATCAGGTAATTGTTACACTGCCTGAGTATACCAATTGCTATGAGGCCGGCAACTGTGGTAAAACTAGCCTGTCCATTTTAGTCCGAGGCACAGGAGCTTTAAAATAGCTCCTGATTTACAGTATTTACTATAAAAAGCAAATCAATGAAATAAATTGCACTTGACACTAAAACTGCTGTTATAATTATGATTTCTTATAACAATTAAATAGAAATGGTGGACAAATACCTCCTGGTTTGTAGCATTTAATGTAAAATAAATAAGTGAAAATACATTGTATTTAGCAGTAAAAACTGCTGTTATTGCTATAATTGCTTAAAATGATTTAATGCAGAATTTGAATGAAGCACTAAACAGTATGTTGAACAATACACCCTAATCAGCTTATAATATGTAAGGTTCAGAAGAGAGAATTTGAAACTGAAAATACCTATGAGTGTCAAATGCAGTGTTGCCCGTGTGGTAAAATGTAAGAGAGAAATCAGAAGAACTCAATAATTAAACAGCTAGGGCTCTAGTTAATAATGTCCACCTTTCAGAAACAATATATATTCCCTGCGTCAGAGCAATCACTGCTGGCCCTCAGAAATCTAACCACCTGATCAAAGCCAATAAAAAACTGCAGATGCGTGTAAAAATAAAGATGAACACAGAAAATAATCAGCTTAATACTAAGGTGATACTATGTAAAATCACAACAATCAAGCGGCTATTATACATACAGTAAAACAAGTTTTAGACAAACATATTGAAAAAAAATACAATTCAGATACATAACACTTGATTTTTATGAAGTCTGAGCTTAAAAAAACAGATATCCTTTTCCCATCACTTGTGTTTCTAATGTAGCTGTCTGTAGCCTTTAGAAAAGATGGCCCATAAGCAGCATCCAGCACTGATAAACTGGAAGGGGAAACCAAAAGTACGAATAGAAAAACAGCTAGGGCTTTAGAGAATTACGTCTACCTCAAGGAAACAGTACTGCTACATTCTCTACTGCAGAACAATCCCTACTGCCCCTCAGAAATCTACACCCTTACCAAACCCAGATGGAAAATTGGTAAAAGTAAAACTCTGGATACACAGAGAAAAGAATGGGTGGTATTCATAGTCAGACTCACATATTTATGCTTATAGAGTAATTCATGTTGGCATTCATAGTCCTACCCTTTGTTGCTGTGTAGTAACATTCAGCGAGTAGTGGTGCAGTGCAGATATGTAAACATAGTCAGCATATACGAACCATGCTGTCTATGGAAACATAGAAGTGTTTGGTCTACATGCCTCCTTACGGCAAAAGCATAACATGCATATCTATTAGGAGTAGAGTTACTGCAAGGATTATGTGCCTTACACATTAATGTATTACTCTGATTCATAGAGTTAAATGCAAAAAGGCTCATTTAAATGCAAAACAAGTAAACGACCCTGGGCTTACACAAGTAATATGTGACAGAACTATGGATAAGTAGATATATGTTCAGCTGAAATGAGCTGAAAATATATACTTTTATTATCACTGAACTGCTTTTTCATACATGGACAAGCTATAGAAGGGATTGCTGGGGGAAATGCTTCATGTGGTGTCTGAAGTGCTTTTGCATACACTGGCAAACTACTGAAGTAGTTGCTGGGGGAAATGTTTAATTTGGAGTTATTAAAGTGCTTATGCATACATGGTCAACCTACTGAAGGGGTCGCAAGGGAAAATGTTTAATTTGGTGTCAATTGAAATACTTGAGCACACCTGGTGAAACTCCTGAAGAGATTGATGAGGAAATATTTAATTTTGGTGCTTGTGCATACTTGGTCGACCTACTAAAGGGATCGATGGGAAAGGTTTAATTTTGGTGCTTGTGCATACTTGGTCAACTTACTAAAGGGATCGATGGTAAAGGTTTAATTTTGGTGCTTGTGCATACTTCGTCGACCTACTAAAGGGATCGATGGGAAAGGTTTAATTTTGGTGCTTGTACATACTTCATCGACCTACTAAAGGGATCGATGGGAAAGGTTTAATTTTGGTGCTTGTGCATACTTGGTCAACCTACTAAAGGGATCGATGGGAAAGGTTTAATTTTGGTGCTTGTGCATACTTTGTCGACCTACTAAAGGGATCAATGGGAAAGGTTTAATTTTGGTGCTTGTGCATACTTCGTCGACCTACTAAAGGGATCGATGGGAAAGGTTTAATTTTGGTGCTTGTGCATACTTCGTCGACCTACTAAAGGGATCGATGGGAAAGGTTTAATTTTGTTGCTTGTGCATACTTCGTCGACCTACTAAAGGGATCGATGGGAAAGGTTTAATTTTGGTGCTTGTGCATACTTGGTCGACCTACTAAAGGGATCGATGGGAAAGGTTTAATTTTGGTGCTTGTGCATACTTCGTCAACCTACTAAAGGGATCGATGGGAAAGGTTTAATTTTGGTGCTCGTGCATACTTCGTCAACCTACTAAAGGGATCGATGGGAAAGGTTTAATTTTGGTGCTTGTGCATACTTGGAGAAACTACTGAAGGGATCACTGGGGAAATTAATTTTGGTGCCAGTGAAATGCTTGTGCATGCATGGATAAAGTAGTGAAGAGATCGTTGGGGGAAATTATTCAGTTTGGGTTATGTAAGTGCTTGCTTATACATGGCTCATAGATTACAAAGGTGATACAAAACACACAGCAATGTTTGTAAAAACAGATGTGTGTATGGTGCACCTTGAATCTCAAGAACACTTCATTAGCATATGCTACTTTACACAATTTTTCATTTACATCTCATTTTACTTAATTTTTTTACACTCATGGGTATCACTCATTACTGTAAATGGCCTCTGTGAATAGTTATGCTCATTCACCAACTTCACAACTAACCCTACCGCATTTGTGCAACTGCTATGAATACCATCCAATCAACTTAATGCTAAGGTGATACTGTGTAACACATTAACAGCCAGTTGACTCTTACACAGACAGTAAAACAACATTTAGACAAAAAAATGCTGAAAAAATAATAAAATTTAGATAAAACATACTTTAAATATCAGCATTTACTAGGCAATTCCAAGTGTAAGAGCAAACAGGCCCCTTCCTGCCTTGTTGATGAAGTATAGGTTTAAAAAGCTGTTATCCTCTTTTTAGCTTCTATGTTTCCACTTCAGCCTTTCTGTAGCCTTTAGAAAAAAGTGCTAGACAGGCAGTACCCAGTGCAGTTAAACAGAGAAGAGAAATTGAAAAAAAAAAACAACAGAAAAACAGGGCTTTAGCCAGTAATGGCATCCTGTCAGGAACAGTAGCAATATTTTCCCCTGACACAAAACAATCACTACTGACCTCAGAAATCTAACACACTCACCAAAACCATCTGGAAAAAATCCAGGTAAATTTAAAAATGGAGATACACAGAGAGAACACTCAGATTATTTTTTTGACTTATCTCCTTCCAGGTCTTACACTCTAGTCTACGTTCTGCTATTCACAAACTCTTTAAGACACCTCTTGATTCTCTCTGTCTCTCTTCTCTGACTTTTGGAGTTGAGCTTAGTACCCCCCCCCCCCCTTAAATATCTGAAGTTTGCTGCTAGGGGTCATTTTACACAAGACCACACATTCCTCCTTTAAATGTACAAGCAGCATGTCTCGATGCATTTAAGACAATGGTAGCAAACTCTCTGATATAATGTCATACAATGAAAAAAAAAAATCACTTTCTCAACTGAATGCTTTTTTAAATAGTACAAACCACCATGTGTTATATTTGACCCACCTTAGCCTGAAACCTCTGGCTTCAAGCCCTGTGGATGGTTAGTAAGACCATGGCAGACCATCAGCATAGTAATGTTTCACACCAGGATGAGTTAGAGTGAGAAGGGCCATCCGCAAAGCTTTACAATCTCTTCTTCCTCATGGAGCCATCATTGAAGTGGTGCGTAGTCAGTCACCAGAGTAAATCCTGAACCCATTTAACACAGAGGCATTCATGTTCAATATTTTCCTTTTCAGTTGTCTAATTTTATAGGATATTTGGCGTTCTTCACCTATTCACTGAGACCGTACCAGACCACAGCTCACCTTGGATGTATCTATGTACAATACAGAAGATTTTAAAATGTCAGAGTACACCAGAGTGCGTTCAGAGAATACGATGGTTTTGAAATTATGAAAGTCATCCTCAACCTTGGAGATCCACCTGACTTTGGTTGATATTTTTTTTCCTTTGGAAGGTTAATAAAGGATAGGCAATTGTGGTGAAGTATGTTACACATTTGCTGTAATATCCAACCAGTCCAATGAAGACCTTTAATTTCTTCTTTGCCTAGGGTATTTGCCAGTTTCATACATCTACAGTTTATGATATTTGGTGCTTAATGGTTCCCCTCCCTATAACATATCCTAAATATTTAGCTTCAGTCACCAAATTTACTTTTGCAGGGATTCATTGTGAGCTTTGTTTATTTGTGAGAATCTAAAGCAGCGTGAACTTTGATCAGTAGTGAGTCCCAGTCACCTGAATTAATTATAATATCACCTATGCACGCTGCAGCATAATGGATATGGGACACAAGTACTGTCTTCATTAGGTGCTAGAATGTACCTGGAGTCTGATGAAGGTCACATTTCAGAATTCAGTGCTAAAACAGACCATCTGGGGTGGTAAAGGCATTTGTTTTACTTCATCCATTAATGGGATTTGCCAGTAGCCTTTTGTTAAATCCAGGTTGGTCAGGAATCTAGCTTTTTCTATCCTTGCAATCAGCTAATTTTCCTTTGGGATTAACTAACTGTCACACTTGTATATACAATTGAGCTTTCTAAAGTTATGGTAGAACCTAACAGTTATGTTGGGCTTGGGCATTAAAAGTATGGGGTTATTTAATTCACTATTAGATTTCACTATAAACCCTAGTTGTGACATTTTCTTCTGAACTGCCCTTCTTTGAAACTCAGTTATCTGGTAGAGCTTAAAGTTGACAGTCAAACAGATTGGTCTCTGTATGATGTTTAGTTAAGTTAGACTGGTTCTGCTTGTCAGTTCAGAGAACACCTCTTTATTTCAGAGTAGAAAATCCATTGCCATCTACTTTTATGGATTGAATAGGATCTGGTCTATTAACATCTACATTGGGTATGGACACCAGCTTTTTTTCTTTTCTAGGACTTTGGATGGACTAGGGCTATTTCTGTCTCTTTTCTTGGCTTTAGGACATTTATTTTGCCTACTTTCTTTTTTCCTGACATTTCTCAAACCTTGTAATTTACTTCACTCACTCTTTCTACAACCTCAAAGTGTCCCTGCCCCTTGGCCAGAAATATATTTTTCAACTAAAGGTACTAACATTAATACAAGGTGTCCAACCTGAAATTCCATCCTTCCATCAGCTGTGCTGTACTCCCTTTTCAGTGGCTTATGCTGTCTCCACATACTCACAGACCACCAACATTACTGCTTTCAACTATCCTGATGGGACGTATAGTGCTCCAATATAGTTTTGAAAGGAGTCACTTCCTCTGCCATGTGTCCAAGCAAAATTTAGTAATCCTATATGGGTCTACTTCACGTTGTCATAAGCTGACAATATCGAGTCTGATATTGTTGGCACAACAATATCGAAAGTTAAGAACATTGTGCAAGTAAATGTAAATCTCCGTAAGGGGAGATTTCCGTTTACCTCAATGTAGTGCAGTCTCGGAGTTGGTATATTTAAGTAGAGGTGTGTGTGGGGGGTGTAGGGTGGTGTGGGGGTGCAGGGGGGCTTGCCCCCTTGCCTACGCCATTTAGTTTTTTTTAACTTTTTTTTTTTACGTTATTCGATGTTTTACTTAATCGATCGATAAAGTTCGACCTTTATTGATTTGATTAAGTAAACTTTCAATAATGTGATATAGACGCTCCTATATGGTGTCTCACAGTGAGGAATTCAAAAGACTTGAATCCTATGGAAGTCTGGGGAGCCTTCAGAATGCAAATATGTAATGTGAAAATGCAGCGCAGTGGTGCAGCGGTAGCATTGTCACCTCACAGGAAGAGGTTCTCTGGTTGGATTCTTGGCTGGGGTGCCTTCTGTGTGGAGTCTGTATGTCCTCCCTGCATTCGTGTGATTTCTCCGGGTGTTCCAGTTTCCTTCCACATTACAAAGACATGCATCTGGAATGTTTCTCCCTGGGTCTTTGCAGAGAATTGGCTTGTTCCGAGTCAGGCTTTCCTGGTTAATAAAAATGTTAAATAGATGACTAATCCCAACTTTTTATTAACTTTGGCTTTAATGGCACCAGTCTAAGGGCGGTGCAAAGCAGTTTTGAGGTACTTCATTCACAAGCCTTGACACAATTCATGTATAATGTTTGATATAAAAGGTCTTTCTTTGTTTGAGAAAATTTCCTTTGGAATGCCACTCTAGAGAACAGCAATATCAATTCCTTTGTTAAGGCATTGGAATTAGTCTTCCAAAAATGTATTGTTTCAGGGTATTAGATTGCAAAATCCAATATGACCAGAACATACTGGTAGCTGTCACTGGACTTCATTAAAAGACCAACAATGTCCATTGCAATCCTTTCAAAATGTATGTATATGATGGTGATAGATAGAAATGGACTTATATAAACAGGATTCTGGCACATCTTCTGGAATAGGCCATCTTGCACAAAAAGTGTTTTATCCACTCATTTTTCCCAGTCAGTAGAACCTGATAAGAATTTGTGCTTTAATTTTGTCCATATTCAGACATCCTTCCAAAATGTTGTTATGTGTCAGCTTCATTACTAGCTCTCTAAAGAGCATAGCTATTTAGCTACTGGTGTACTGTTCTTTTATGTCCAAGGTAATGCAGTACAAAAAATCTTTTGGAAGCTTAAAATTAGGATAAGTATTAGGTGTTGCAGTGCTTTCTTCCTGTACCAACCTGGACATATTATCCCTGGCTTTGCTCAGAATCTCATGTTCTCACTGGTCCTCCTAAAAGTTCAGAGTGCTCACCTGCAGATAAAGTGACTTAGGGTTTTCTCCTCTGATGGCCTCTTGAGAGGCAGAAGGCCCTGCCTCTTCTCCCACTAAGACTGAGACAGAAGTCTCAGTTTCCTATTCTGCTCCGTTGTATGGAATCCCATACCAATATCTAGCATAGCTGTCTTCTCTGTCTCTCTGGATGGTTATGCTCTATCTCTGGGGACAGGAAAATAATATTTATTATTGTATATTTATTGACATTTGATTACTGGGAAAGACCAAGTGGGTAAGAGCCCATTTTTAGTGGAGGCTCAGGGAGAAAAGCTCCAAGGTATTACAAAACATATTAAAGAACAATAATTTTATAGTCTATAAAAATAACACAAAAAACAACTGCAATTTAACTAATTATAGCAAATTAGACATAATATGAAAACATTGGCTGAGAATAGATACAAGTTACATGACAATGATTTAATAGAGAAATTTTTGCCAAATTTATAGAGAAATTAAAGGTTAGTTAGTATAATACAAACAGGAATTGCAATGCGAAGGGAGAGAAAAGCAGGCTTATGGTATATTTAGAGAGAGAGCCAGGAGAGAGAAATTGATAGAACTAAGGAAGTGAAGAAGGGAGAATAAGGTGATGTAAGGTATGAACAGGTATTCGTTCACATTTAGAGAAATTTAGAGAAATAGTTTATCCTAGTGTTAAGCAAGAACAAAAGTATTTCACAGTGGTTTTGAAGGGTAAGATATAAGGTATTGACCTGATAGATACAGATAAGGAGTTCCAGGCCTTAGCAACATGGTAGGAGTGCAGACAATGCCCAGCAGATTTGATAGGTTTGTGGACAGACAGGAATTACTGGTCATTCGATCATAATGACTGACTGTGAACATAGCTGTGTAGAACATTATTTAATGCTGGACAAGCCGATGGGTTCTGGATAATTTTATAGATTTTTAAGATGTGTATATGTTAATTGATAGAGTAGTTCTAACTGATTTAGGATTTTTAGGGTTATACAGTGGTGGGCTCTGAAAGGGGTATTTGCTGCACATTTAGCAACTTTGTTATAGCATTGTTCAAGTTTTGATTTTTGCGATGCCTAAAGGTTAGTACGGATGGAAGCACCATAAATAAGTGTTGGAAGGAGACACATAGTGGCAAGTGTAGCTTTAGTTGTGTCCATGAGACAGTTTTTGGTTCTGTAAAGTGTCCCTAGGTTTGATGAGTTTTTCTTATGCACTTTTGTATATGCAGGTCAAACCTAAGATTGTCATTGACAATCATCCTTAATAATTTGCTATGGTTGTGTTCAAGAGAGAGGACTTTAAACTGTATCTTTTCATGGGAGGGGGATTTGCGGGAAAAAGTAGTAGTTTGTTTTTAGGACTGAGCATGACTTTGAGTTACAAGCCATGTTCCAGTTGTTAAAGCTTCCTCGGTAATTTTTTGCAAGTTGTGGCATGTTGTCAGCTGTACAAATGAGTGTGGCGTCATCTGCATACTATTAAGAAGGCCTGTTGTGTGGATGTGCAGAGGGTGTTGGTGAGAATGTAAAAGAGGAGAGGACTAAAGATAGAGTCTTGTGGCACACCTGTGTTGACTGGAAGGTATGGAGAGAAGCTGGAGTGCCAATTTACTGACTGAAAATATTGGTTAGGTAACCTTTAAAACATAGAAGAGTGGAGAGTGAGAGACCTAATGAGGACATTTGAAGTAGAACTTTGTTGTGACAAACTGTGACAAGCACAGAAGTCTAAAGATAAGGAAGAGACTGGTTTGCCATTATCACTAGCTTTATTGACAGTATCTATGTAGGTTAGAAGTGCATTGCTAATACTATAGGAAGGACAGCAGCCATGTTGTGTGTGGGATAGGAGTTCTTCCTGCCAGAAATAGTCTTGCAATTGTTTTTGAATACATCTGTCAAGTATTTTAAAGAAAGGGAATACGATTGCTCTAGGTCTAAAGTTAGTAATGTCTGTTAAAATTCCTCCTTTGTGGAGATGGATAATGTGTGACTTTTCCAGAGAGAGGGAATATGGCATTCCTAGACTGACCTACTTTTAAGGACTGGGATAGAATAACCAATGCTATTGGCTGCTATTTTTAGATACTCACTTGGAAGGTCATCAGCTTAAGTAGCACGTGGTTTGAGATAATTTAAGAGTAGTTTTATATAGGATGAGGGCACAAGTTTGAAGGTGAAAGTGGATGTTGTGATATGTGGCTGTTGTGCAGGGTTGGGATTAGATTTCGAAGAATCCTTGGTAAGAGATGCTATATTATCTATGAAATAATAGCTGAATTGTATTGTGGTTTCAAGTGATGAGTTATTGGGAGAGAGGATGGGGGATGAATTTATAGCTGAGATGCAAAATTTCTTTAATGGCTGTCCAGAAATGTTTAGGGTTGCACTCACTTTTGTTCTGAAAGTTATTGCAGTTTAGCACTTTTTTTTTTGTATTCATTAATTTGCTCTTTAGTAAGATTGCAAAGCAAGATATCGTAGTGTTTTATATTTTTCCATTTTTTCCCATAATTTTCTCTATCATGCATTAGCATTCTACTCTTTTTGGATAGCCAAACTGTATTATTTTTTTTTGTCTCTTCTTTCTAGGAGGTGCAAGGCTATTTAGGATATTCAGGAAAGATGTACTGACTTTATTTACAGCATTATCTAAGTGGAGGATTTTTGGGAAGTTACAGTTAATAGATGATAGGGTAGTAATGCACATTTCTGGGTTAAACTTTGAAGGTTTGTGAGTTGTTTTATAAACAGGCTCTTGAAGTGCATGTGTGAGATGCCTGGTTATGAGTTGTTTTATAAACATGCTCTTGAAGTGCATGTGTGAGATGCCTGGTTATGAGTTGTTTTATAAACAGGCTCTTGAAGTGCATGTGTGAGATGCCTGGTTATGAGTTGCTTTATAAACATGCTCTTGAAGTGCATGTGTGAGATGCCTGGTTATGAGTTGTTTTATAAACATGCTCTTGAAGTGCATGTGTGAGATGCCTGGTTATGAGTTGTTTTATAAACATGCTCGTGAAGTGCATGTGTGAGATGCCTGGTTATGAGTTGTTTTATAAACATGCTCTTGAAGTGCATGTGTGAGATGCCTGGTTATGAGTTGTTTTATAAACATGCTCGTGAAGTGCATGTGTGAGATGCCTGGTTATGAGTTGTTTTATAAACATGCTCTTGAAGTGCATGTGTGAGA
The DNA here is from genome assembly GCF_019279795.1 of Protopterus annectens. NCBI lineage: Eukaryota > Metazoa > Chordata > Ceratodontiformes > Protopteridae > Protopterus > Protopterus annectens. Next base: position 1,308,433,710 of record NC_056729.1, read on the forward strand.
TGCCTGGTTGTATAGATTAGGAAATGATCACTAACACGGTCAAACATGTGACCCAAGGTGGTGTGTTTGCTAGGGTCTGATACCAGGATCTAGTCTAATAGTTAATTTGTCGTATTATAATGCATGGTGCTATTAATTAGTTGTGTCAAACTATACAAGTTTATGCTAGATGTAGGGAGTTAGTCGTATTATAATGCATGGTGCTATTAATTAGTTGTGTCAAACCATATACGTTTATGCTAGATGTAGGGAGTTAAGAGTTTATGTCCAACCAATTAACATTCACATTAACTAGTAGTATTTTTTCTTGTGGAATTGTTATGAATATGGAATGCAGGATATCCTCCAGTATAGCTGTGTTGTGAAGAGCAGTAATACACATTTGTTTATAATTGTTTAATTTCAGGAAAGTAATAAGAAGCTCTGCAGGACTGAATATTGATATTACTTTTTTGTAAGAGGAAATGTTGTAGTTGTCGGGGAATATTAAAGGAATACCACCACCTTTCCTCTTTACATGGATATTACAGATTATATTACAGCCAGGAGGTGTAATTTTAGAGTCATTTATGCTTGGTTTAAGCCAAGTTTCAGTTACAGCGAGAATATCAGGCTTATGCTGGGTAATCCAGGCATGTAGTTCAGCAAAACCCTCCCTGTTCTCCTTATTTTTATTATCTCTTGGCTTAGCATGGATAACTTCCCTTTTGTTTTCCTTTCCTGAGTGGCTCTTCACTCCTCAGCATGCAAACTGACTTCTTGGTGGGCTACACAGCACGTTCACTAGTTGCTTCATTTTCTCTGCTGCCAGGTGCTGCAACTATCTCTTGTTCCTCTCTTTCCCCAGTTCCTTATTGTTACCCTCCTTTAATATCTGACAGCGCTACAAAGATTTCCTCTCCCTCTGTATGTCTATATTTTAATTCTTCAGGGGCTTGTTAGCCTTATTGTTGAGTCATATATTTCTTTGTGTTTGCCAGTAGAAGCAATGGATGCAGGACATTTTATGAGCTTGCTGGAGGCAAAGTAATATAATGTCACCTACACTAATCTGACAGGGGTTCTGTTACACTCCACTGGTTCCATATCAGTTATATTTCTATCAGCAGTTTTACCATTTACATCAGGCTTATTCTCAGTGTTATTAGGAATGAGCTTTTTATATTTTTTATATCCCCCCCCCACACACGTCAGGTATTTTATGAGATTCACTTTTATTCATATTTTCATAGGATATTACTCTTTCCATGAATGTTACAAAACTCATCTGTACCTTGTGTGTCTGACACACCCATGTCTTAATTACACTAGGAGATACTTGCTTAACCCTGTGAATTACTATGGTCTTAAAGTCTCTATGTTTATAACTTCTGGATCTAGCCATAAGATGGCAATATGTTTACGTTCTGATAATTTTGACCTTATCATTTTGCACTTATCAAAAGTCCAGTCACTGAAAATGAGTGCTTGGGCTTCTCTAGTACCTCCAACCATGAGAACAAGCAATGCTTTACTTTTTCTTGATCCTTATAGTTGGTGCTGGTCATCAGAGCAGGAGCTGACTCATGTAACATCCAGGGCCAGTATTCAGTCTTGGGCCCTCAGTCCTCAGCTCTCGGTTTGAAGAACAAAGAAAAAAGTTCTCTCTCTTAGGCTGGCACTGCAACTCAAATGAAGACCCTACTCCCTGCTCCTTCTGCTTTTCAGTGGAAGAGCAGATTAAAAAAAAAAAAACTAAAAAACAATGTTTAATGTTTCAACCTGGTTGCTACTTTTATATCAGCTGTCTTGTTACAGCTTTCCCCACAGAAGGATCTGAAACAGTGAACTGCCTTTCTGTAATGGCATTCAGAAATGCAGTATAGAAAGAAGAATGTAGAAATTGCACTTCATGACTGTACCCCTGAAGACCTTGTATAAAAAGTGGCTACCCCTTTTGACCCACCCTTACTATGCTTTTGCTTTGCATAGTTATAAAGGCACAGGGTGATCCTCACTGAGTTGTGCATCAAGTACCAGGTCCAATCGGTTGAATCTTAGTCCTAATTACTAGATAGCCAGTACTGTGGCAGTGCATGTGATTACCACATCTGGCATACATGTCATCTATATTGTTGCTTCCTTAGTAGTTAAATTCCACCATGCGGAATAGAAGGTACATGTAGTCACTGTGGTAATCAGACATATGCAGAGCCAAACACAGTGTGCACACATTTCTCACTGCCTAAATATTCTTATTGTGCTTCAGGTGATGTAAAGTACCCACTGCAACCATGGTTGAATATCCCTATATGGTACCCACACAGCTTGGTTCAACTGCCATATAGAATCATCTATGCATGACCTAGAAACCATACTGAATACACATTTGTCCTGTAAACAGCCTGGTTCTGCTGCCAAGATATGTTTGGGGATGCATTGCCAGATGCCACTAACAAAACCTGTAAGATGTTTGTAGCATGTTACATGCTACATAATATTATTACTAGGAAGCATGCAGGCCAGTCCTCTGTCCTGGGTACCTCCATATTCATTATAGTAGCCACCATCAAAGACAACACACAAATAACATCCAAGGATGATAGTGAGACCAAGAGACCACAACCCCCAGACAGTGATGCCCACAGTGTATGGCATCACAGGTGAAGTGGTATAATCTAGTAAGGCTCTATGGACAAGCACACAGTGACAGTGCAGTGTTGCACAGAAAAAAGATGATGCATACAGTGTTATTAACAGCTATGCTGGACAGTGCATGGTTGAATCACACTTTACATCAGACATCTCCTCATATATCACACAGGAAGAAGGGTAGAGTGGGCCACAATTACCATCATGGGGACAAGCACCAAGGAACACTAAAATCCCTGCTGCTGACATCACAGAGGAAGTTCATAGGTTCATAGGTAGGTACTGGCTATTAGCCCTAGGGCCTATATAAGCCTAGCCAAAAAGGTACCCTGGCTTTCGCCACCCAAGAAAATAATTTTCCTGTGCCCCTGTCGAGCAGAGCCACAGAAGTGATCCCTGGGGTGAATTTCTTATTTTCCATCCAATCATCAAGATTTTTCTTGAAGAGTGCTAATGAGGAGCTCTGTTTGACACAGAAAGGTAGTCTGTTCCAGAGTATGGGAAGTCTCTGGGACAGGAATCTATCCCTTCAGCATGTTCTGTTTATTGTGGTGACAAGGATTAGGTCCCTAGAGCGTGTAGCTCAGAGGGATTGGGATTTCTTTAAGTGGAGCATGTCCAACATGGGTTTGACATAGCTTTGTATGTTAGGCAGTGATTGCCTCTGAGTAGGCGATATGCGACAGAGTAAAGCTGGAGTTTTTTGAGACAGTCTGCGTAGGGCATGTGTTTGAGGCCAGTAATCCTCTTTGTGAGGTATTTCTGTGGCCTTTCCAGTTGTTGTAGATGACTTGTGAGGTACATACCAAAAGGGGCGTTGTACTCTATAATGGGTCTAATGAGTGATGAGTATAGGGGAACAATGACCTCTTTTTTTTGGATGAGAAACCTTTTGTGATGAGGTGAGCCACACAGAAGGATTTCCTAACCACTGTGGTGATGTAATTATCAAAGGAGAGACTACTGTCCACCTGTATCCCAAGGTCTCTTATCACACTTTTAGCATTAAGTAGACCATGGCTTTGACACCAGGCATCTGTCTCAGTGAGGCCCTTTTGTAGTATGTCCACATCGTTAGGAGTTTCGATTATGGCTCCTAGTTTGCAGTCATCTGCAAACTTTGTTAGCCAAAAGACCTTCTGTGTTATCCTGTACTTCAGAGAAGTAGATACCAAACAGGAGCAGACCCAGGACTGAACCCTGTGGTACTCCACTTGTCTCTGGTCTGAAGTCGGATTTAGAGTCTGCTACTTTCAGAGTGTGAGTTCTGTCCATGAGCCAGTTGGCAACCCATCTTGTGACATAGGGATTTATATCTAGTTTAGTGAGCTTATCTATAAATCCAGAGTGGGGGATGGTGTTGAAAGCCTTGGCAAGATCTAGATAAGCTGTGTGAACCACCTTACCCTCATCTATGGTTTTGGTGACTGCTTCAAAGAAGTCAATCAGGTTTAGGAGACATGATCTGCCTTTTACAAACCCGAACTGGGTAGGGACCAGAGTTTGGTAATTACCAATGTCTTTGTTTATGAGTTCTATGATGATACATTCCATGGCCTTGCAGACCAGGCTCATCAAACTAATGGGGCCGTAGTTCCCAGGGTCTGTCATGCCCCCCCCCTTTGTGGAGTGGATAACCATCACAGTGCACCATTCAGTGGGCACAAAGCCTGAGTTGAGGCTATGATTGAACATGGTACTTAGGTAGGGTGCCAGTTCACTCTGTAGTTCGTGTAGAATGCAGCCTGGGATATTATAGGTTCATAGGTTTATACTAGGCTATCTGCCCTAAGGCATTTATAAGCCTAGCCCAAATTTTTGTGGCTTACGCCACCCCTTATATGAAAAAATACTGTGCCCATTAGTTTGTTGTGCCTCTGTCCAGCAGTGACACAGAGATGATTCCCGGGGTAAACCTACAATCTCCCATCCACAGGTCAAGATTTCTCTTGAACAGAGCCAGCGAGGTGCTCTGCCTCACATGGACTGGGATTTTATTCCACAGCATAGGGAGTCTCTGAGTGATAAATCTATCCCTCCAGCATGTCCTATTTATATCCGTGCTAAGGTTTAAGTCGCTTGCTCTAGTGGTTTTGGTGGATTTGGATTTTTTGAGGTGGAGCATGTCCATTAATTCCGGGTTGGACATGGCCTTGTATGTCAGGCACATGTCACCTCTGAGCAGATGGTATGCAACTGAATAGAGCTGGAGTTTCTTCAATCTGGCAGCATATGACAGATTTTGGAGTCCCTTTATCCTTTTGGTGAGGAACTTTTGGGGTCTCTCCAATTGCTGCAGATGTCGGGTGAGATACATCCCGAATGTGGCATTGTACTCGATCATTGGTCTGATAAGTGAACAGTACAGGGGAACAATGACCTCACTAGATCTGGATGTGAATCCCTTCATGATCAGGTGGGCAATGTAGAAGGTCTTTCTAACCACTTTAGCAACATGAGTGTCAAAAGAAAGGCCACTGTCAACCTGGTTCCCCAGGTCCCTGATAACCTCTTCTGTGCTTAGTGGATTGCCACCTATATGGTAGCTTGGGGTTACCTTGTTTTTCCCGAAGGGTATGACTATAAATTTTTTGGCGTTTAACTTCAGGCCATGGCTCTGGCACCAGCTATCTGTTTCCGTGAGTCCCTTCTGAAGGATATCCGTGTCCGATGCACTTTCCACTATGGCGCCCAGTTTGCAGTCATCTGCAAACTTTGTCAGCCAAAGTCCTCCCATGTTGGCCTGTACTTCTGAGAAGTAGATGCTGAACAATAGGGGGCCAAGGACCGAGCCCTGTGGGACACCACTTGTGACCGGCTTGGAGTCTGACATAGCGCCAGCAACTCTAACCCTGTGGGTTCTGTCCTTAAGCCAGTTTGCAACCCATCTTGTGACATATGGGTTTACATTTAAGCTGGTAAGTTTTTCTACAATACCCGAGTGGGGTATTGTGTCGAAAGCCTTTGCAAGGTCAAGGTAGGCTGTATGGACTGCCTTTCCCTCATCAATGGCCTTGGTGACTGTTTCGAAGAAGTCGACCAAGTTCAAAAGGCATGATCTTCCCTTGACGAAGCCAAACTGGGTCGGGTCCAATGTCTGCAAGTCCCCTATATCTTTGTTTATGAGCTCCATTATGATCCTCTCCATAGCTTTGCAGACTAGACTTGTTAAGCTTATGGGGCGGTAATTACCGGGGTCCGTAGAGGCATCGCCTTTATGGAGTGGGACCACAGTTGCCGTACGCCACTCCTTGGGCACGTATCCTGTGGTAAGGCTGAGATTAAACAGCTGCCTTATGTGCGGGTTTAATTCCTCATTTAGCTCGTGTAGCACACAGCCGGGGACACCATCCGGTCCCATTGATGCTGTGTTTTTAGCTTTAGAGAGAGCAGCTTTCACCTGCGCATTTGAGATGTCTGGGAGGCTACACTCAGCTGGAATAGTTATCTCTCCTTTAGGGGGGGTGAGGGGGGTGAAGTTTGCACTGAACCTGTCTGCCAGTATGTTGGCAATGTCTGTGGGTTCAGTGATTTTTGTATCATTTTGGACTAATTCTGAGCATATCTGGGAGTTTCCACCCAGGTTCCTAACATAGCTGAAAAAGGCCTTATGATTGTCCTTTGAATCCATGGCAATTTTTCTCTCAAAATTGGCCTTAGTTGATTTTATGAGTGCTCGTAAATATTGTCAGGTCCCATGGATGCTGTGTTCTTGGCTTTGGAGAGTGTGTTTTTTACCTGTGCAGCCATGATTACAGGAACTTTGCATTCTTCCGGTATAGAGATGGGCCCTCTAGGGGGTGAGAGGGGGATAAAGTTAGCACTGAATCTATCTACCAGGATGTTGGCAATAGCAGTTGGTTCTGTATATTTAGTGCCATTGTGCTATAACTCAGAGCAGATCTGAGTTGTTGCCATTGATATTCTTGACATAGCTATAGAATGCTTTGTGGTTGTCTTTAGAGTCAGTGGTGATTTTATTTTCGTAACTAGCTTTGGAGGATTTTATGAGGGATCTCAGCTTCTTACTGAGGTTGACCAGGGAGTTCCTCCAGTCATGTGATTTTACTGTTTTTTGCAACAGTTTCTTTCTTCTGTTGTAGAGTTTGTTTATGGCAGAGGAACACTTGATTGGCTTCCTTTTTTTAGAGGATAGCAACTTGGTTCTATTAGGGATAGCATGATCCATGCACTCGTGTAAGTGCTTATAAAGTGCATTTGTGCAGGATTCAGCAGTCGTACCTCTATTATCCGTCTGCATGGGTGACATGAAGTTTACTGCTTCTGTCTTACGAAGTGTGAAGTTGGCTTTGGAGAAGTTTTTTACAGTGGTTTCCCTAACTGGTGGTGGGGGCGGGATGTGGATATCTAGGGTGATTAGCTTGTGGTCGGATCTGACCAACAAGGAATTAACCTCTGGTGTGGAATACCGGTTGCCCATGTTGGTAATGACCAAGTCTAGGATATTGCTGCCCCTGGTGGGGGTGTGATTAAGTTGATCCAAGGTGTTGGAATTTATGAATTCCAGAAAACGTTGAGAAAAAGAGTTGGTACATGAGTAGTTTCCCAGTTAATGGTGAGGTAGTTGAAATCACCCATTATTAGGGTGTTGGGTTGTACCCTAATACTTTCCAGTGTATCAAGAAATGAGGAGTGGGAATCCTGGGGCATGGTGGCGGGTCTGTAGCAAGTGACAATTTGGATTGCGGTCTTGCCCAGAGTTAGTTGCACTTGGATAATCTTGGATGTATTATTCTGTGCAACTAGCCTGGAGGTGTGGATATCCTTAATGAATATGGACACGCCTCCACCTTTAATGCTTCGTTCTGGGTTAGGTGGCTGAAAGGTGTAGTATAAATTATAGCCTGGTAATGCAGGGGTGCTCTCTGGAGCTTTGAACCAGGTCTCTGTCACTGCATAGATGTCGATGTTCTCCATTTTAAGGAGTGCCTCGAGTGAGTGCATATTGAGGTTTAGACTTCTAGCATTGAGTAGCATTACCCTCATATTTTGCTTGCTTGTACCTGTTACGGTGGTGAATTTGTCATTTGAACTTTGCCAAAAAAATACACTATAGGGGTGGCAAGAGTCTTAACCAGTATCCGGAATCCCAAGGGTGAAAGATGCAGGCCATCTCTGGCAAAGCATCGTGGTCTATCGATCATGTCATCCCAGGCAGACAAATACTGGATCCCCTTAGAATGACATCAGAAGCTTAGTCAATTGTTGAAGTCAATCATTCTGTCCTTGTACTGTGGTATCATTCTGGGTGATGGCAGGATGCTACTCAGGGCTAGGGTCATACCTGTCTGGGCTACAAGATCAGAGAGCTCCTCCATGTCTCTTTTCATGTAGTCCAGGGAGGTACATCTCAGGTCATTCACACCAACATGGACAATGACAGTGTCATATTTGTACTTGTTGTGGAATGACCAGAGAGCATGCATTATGTGGCAGATCCTGGCACCTGACAGGCAGCTGACAGTAACTTTCCCCTTGTTTAGCCTTTTGAGTGGAACATCAGTGTGCCTGACTATAGAGTCACCTATGACTAGAGTGTTGGGTACGTTGTTTTGCCTTATGGGCTGTGGTTGAGTGGCACACTGAGTTTGTGGGCTATGTGTAATTTGGGTTGTGTTGGGAGTGGTGGAGTTTGCTTGCATTTCTGCTTTGGAGGTCCCTGATGCTTGGGCAGGTTTTTATTGAGAGCCTCTGTGAATGTAGGTGTGTGTTTTGTGTTTCTATGTGTGTGTTTTGGTGGTGTAGGTTTTGAGGGACTATGTGATGAGTGTGGTGTGGTGCAAGTGTTTACCCTCCTCTTGACTGTCTAGTCCAGTCTTGGGTGAAGAGAGCTTTGCTTCCAGTTTGGCTATATAAGTGCATATCTCACAGGTTGTAGTGTTGGGTGGTAGGAGGAGAGGGTTGTCTGTGTACATGAGGCAATTGCTGCATTGCCCCAAGTTGGCCGGATTCATCAGGTAGATTGAGTGACAATGTCACCAATGGTGGGAATGGAGATATTGTTGTAAGGGGTACTTTGTGCTATGGACAGTGTCCTCCTGTAACAGGGATGAGATGGGACTAGAAGACAATGACTTGTAGTGGGTGCCATGTTCCAGGATCACTATGCTCTCTTGACATGCTGGAACTAGTGACCTCCAAGGCAGGGATGTTATGCTACGGGACCCATATAGAATCTGCTCTTGAGGACACTAGCAGGCGTTTATACCCGTAATGTGGAATGGTCGAGTGAAACACTCTTACCTGTGATTTTATTACCAATGTGTCCAACCATGCACATACCCGCTCCAAACCATGCACTAGATTAATGGATGGTGCAGTGATACCTCCACCTGTAATACTCCAAGCAGAGGTAGTTGTGGCAGTAATGTGGGCCATCATAGTCCTCATGAGACCTAGTATGGCATCATCTAGGGGGGAGTTAGGAGACAAGGTCAAGGATGCATTTCATCACAGCAATCATCTCCATGTCAGCAAACGTACTAGCAAACTATGCCCAAATGATAGCCAAGTTGACTGAGCCTGAGTACTACCCATATATTAGAGTACAGCTCTGATGTTTGATACAAAATCTATGGTGGGTGTAGACACACAGGATTCTGTTGTTGCGACCACAGATTTTTATTTATTTTTTACATGTTTTTGACTGGGTTAGTTCCACTAGGCCAATGACTTCTTTTCATGGGAGACCTGAGATGGTTTTCATATTGGTGGAGAAGTACTTGTGCTCTCAGCTGCAGGAGAATTTATTTTTTATTATTTATTTTACATTTGTTGACCGGGCTAGTCTAGCTGGATACATGTCCTTTTTCAGTAGAGGCCCGAGGAGAAAAGCTCCAGTAATAATACAAGTAAACTCACTACAATTAGCTAAAAATATTACATTGTAAAGAATATAACAAACAGTAAAACAAAGTATATACATGTTAGTAGAAAAAAAACAATCATAGGTTAAATTGGCTGCTTGACATAGGTACATAAGGAGGAAGAAAAAGAATGGTAAAAGTTTGTGGGAGGAGAAAAGAGTAGGATAGTGTGAGACCTATAGGACTTAATCTGGGTTTGGACATGGGCATAACCAGTGGGACTTGAAATATTCTCTTAGATTATTCTTAAAAAGATTTAGTGAACTCATAAGTCTAAGGTTATTGGGAAGGGAATTCCATTATTTTCCGATAGAGTTAGCGTAAAGAGCTTCGCCGCCCCTGTTGTTAGATTTGATTGTTTGTACTTGAGTACTATTTGATGACCGAAGGGAACTTAGGTTGGTGTAGGGGGGCAGGATATTCTTTAGTGAGGGGGTTTTGCCAGGTTGATTAATTATTTTAAATGCATTAGTGAGTTGATTAAATTTAAGAAGATTGGGAAGTTCTAACCAGCCGAGTTTCTTGAGGTTGAGGCAATGGTGGGTACGATAAGGAGTTCCTGTTATGAATCTAGCTATGTGGTCTGTCCTCTGCATCTTGTTCTGTCACAACTACCACCTGTATGTTCTCTCTCACCACATCCATAAACCTTATCTTAGGCCTTCCTCTTTTCCTCTTACCTGGAAGCTCCATCCTTAGCATCCTTTTCCCAATATACCCATCATCCCTCCTCAGCACATGTTCAAACCAACACAATCTCGCCTCTCTGACTTTGTCTCCAAACTGTCCAACCTGAGCTGACCCTCTAATATACTGATTCCTAATCCTGTCCATCTTTGCCACACCCAGTGCAAATCTTAACATCTATAACTCTGCCACTTCCAGCTCTAACTAGTGCCTTTTTTCAATGCCACTGTCTCTAACCTATACAACATAGTTGGTCACACTACCCTCTTGTAGACCTTCCCTTTCACTCTTACTGGTACCCATCTGTCACAAATCATTCCTGATACTCTTCTTCATCCATTCCACCCTGCCTGTACTCTCTTCTTCACCTCTCTTCCACACTCACCATTATTCTGAACTGTTGATCCCAAGTACTTAAACTCATCCATCTTCGGCAACTCTACTGCCTGCATCCTCACCATTCCTCTATCCTCCCTCTCATTCACACACATATATTCTGTCTTAGTCCTGCTGACCTTCATTCCTCTCCTCTATAGAGCATATCTCCACCTATCCAGGGTGTCCTCAAGCTGGTCTCTACTCTCACTCCAGATCACAATGTCATCTGCAAACATCATAGCCCATGGGGCCTCCTGTCTGATCTCGTCTGTCAACCTGTCCATCACCATTGCAAATAAGAAAGGGCTCAGAGCTGATCTTTGATGTAATCCCACCTCCACCTTAAACGCATCTATCACTCCCACTGCAGACTTCACCACTGTCACACTATCCTTGTACATATCCTGTACTGCACTTACATACTTCTCTGCCACTCCTGACTTCCTCATACAAATCCACAACTCCTCTCTTGGCACCCTATCATATGCTTTCTCCAAGTTCAGAAAGACACAATGCAACTCCTTCTGACCATCTCTATATTTCTCCATCAACACTCTCAGAGCAAACATTGCATCTGTAGTGCTCTTTCCTGGCATGAAACCATGCTGATGATCACTAATCATCACCTCCCTTCTTAACCTGGCTTCCACTACTCTTTCCGATAACTTCAAGCTGTGACTGATCAGTTTTATCCCTCTGTAGTTACTACAGCTCTACACATCACCCTTATTCTTAAAAATAGGTATCAAAACACTTTTTCTCCACTCCTCAGGCATGCCCTCACTTTCCAAGATTTCATTAAACAATCTGGTTAAAAACTCCACTACCATTTCTCCTAAGCACCTCCTTGGTTCCACTGGTATGTCATCTGGACCAACAGCCTTTCCATTCTTCATCCTCTTCATAGCTGTCCTTACTTCCTCCTTGCTAATTTGTTTCACTTCCTGATTCACTATCCCCACATCATCCAACCTTCTCTCTTTCTCTCTCTCATTCTCTTCATTCATCAGCCCCTCAAAGTACTCTTTCCATCTGCTCAACACACTCTCCTCACTTGTGAGTATGTTTCCCTCACTATCCTTTATCACCATTACCTGCTGCACATCTTTCCTAGCTGGGTCTCTCTGTCTAGCCAATTGGTACAGGTCCTTTTCTCACTCTTTAGTGTCCAAACTTTCATACAACTTTCCACATGCTTTATCCTTAGCCTTCGCCACCTCTCTCTTTGCCATGCTCCTCATCTCCTTATACTCCTGTCTACTTTCTTCATCTCTCTGACAATCCCACTTCTTCTTCACCAGCCTCTTCCTCTGTATACTCTCCTGTACTTCATCATTTCACCACCAGGTCTCGTCCTCCATCCTCTGTCCAGATGTCACACCAAGCATGTGTGTGTGTGTGTGTGTGTGTGTGTGTGTGTGTGTGTGTGTGTGTGTGTGTGTGTGTGTGTGTGTGCATGCTCACACACACACACACACACACACACACACACACACACACACACACACACACACACACATACACACACACACACACACACACACACACACACACACACACACACATGCACACAAGCACACACGTGGTGTTTCATACATGTTCTTTGCTGTCCCTGTATATGATGTTACCTTGCATGTAGCTGCTGGTAATGCCCTAGGATTGTTACTCTGTCATTTTGTGGCAATGTGAGTGTAAGGCAAACACACACATAACAGCTACAAGGAACTTGTAGGAACAGCATTCAGCTATGTCAAATATTTGGAGTGTGATAGGAAACCAGAGCATATGGATAAACTCACACATTGATATGAGGGTATGTACAGTCCACATAGAAAAAGCCACAGCCAAAAATTCAATCAGAGTCATGTACTTTGATGTGGCAAAACTGCACAGTATGCCATACAATTGTGCCAGTGATCACTTACTTTCACACAAATCCTGTTCCTGCCTGACTGCCAAAGGAAATCACTTAATGTCTGCAATGCCGATCCTTCATGTAATGGAAAAGAAATTATGCCCAACTATGAACCCCCTCATAAAAACAAAGATTCACATGTACAGCATAAGCCATAACAATGCTAGATCTAACTGATTGTAGTGAATACAGCACATTGTGTAACCCTACTTCTATCATGGCAGATCAGTGACTGTTAACAGTGATAAATCAACAGCTGATATAAATCACTTTTATTCACAGTCTGCCTCTGTAGTCACCAACTGCAGTCACTTCTTGATTTTATATATATATATATATATATATATATATATATATATATATATATATATATATATCTCAAATGTATGACTGTGGTGAAAACATAACTTTCATAGTAATGTATTTCAAGTTTCCTTCACATAAATGAATAGTAATCACAGCAAAGCCTTCAATCTCACATCACAGAAATACATAATAGTCCCATAAAGCCAGGTTAATGAGTGTTTAAACTGAGCAAACTGCAAGAGGGCCAGTTACTTTCACCCACAGACAGATGAACTACCATCTCTTAACCAGCAGTTATAGCCACTTCTGTGTACATTTCAGATGTCTGATTAGAATAAAAATGAATGGCCATTAATGAGCATTCTGCAGTTTGTTTGAGAGTTCTGATGATGCATAATATTCACTGGAACCTGATAAAAGCATGTACATACATACACATGCATATACATATACATGAATGCATGCATTCAAGATATTTCTATTGAAAAATTTGCTGCCACAACTGCAAACCATTTTGCACACAAAATTATCCGCGTTTGCAAAAAGCTGTTTATAAACTCTTGAGGTTCTTCAAATGTTGCGCATTAAATAAGAAACACAAGTGCTTGGAAACAGCAGGTGGTAATATTAAAGATGACTGAAAACTTAGGATCACTCATAAACATTTAAGCAAGCAAGCAGGTTGGATTTACCATTACAAAAGCTAGTGATTTTATCTAAACATTCACCTTATATTAATTCTGCAGTTAGTTTCTCACAATACTAGGTCTCATCTTCTGGAAAAATTAAACTCCAGCAGCCATTCACATAAAAATATGAAAATGTGTACTGCACGACTGAAAGGAAACTGAACAAACATATCTACTTTGCTGACATCATTCCATTGAATTAAAGAAAATGCAGTGCAATGTTTTAGACATTTTGAGTAAATGGAAGTTATTAATCACTGCTGGTATTTGTAGTGACTTCACAAGCTAACCACAGTGAAGCAGAGCAACATGCAACTGTGGAGCAAGGAAGGACTTTTTTTAATTAAGTCCAATAACATACAGGCATACCCTTTGTTGCAGGCCTGATGGTTCAGTTAATTAGAAGGTAGTTTAAGTCTCTCCAAATAGTGGAGTTTTTGTTAATAGGGAGTTTTTCAAATGCTTTTTTGATTACTTCAAATTTTTATTTTAAATGTCATTCTGAGCTCATATTAGCCAGAGCTACTAAACATATGGGTTATTTGTTAAGAAAACAATCAACAAGGGATAAAGTGTATTAACACTACTATTCAAAACGTATATCAGACCTCTCCTGGAATAAAATAATTCCTTTAGTGTCTATACAAGAGGACAGCTGAGATGGCTGGTGGGAGTTCACAGGAAATTTACAAAAAAAAAATCACACAGTTAAAGAACATGGGATATGGATAGTGATGTGAGATATTAAAATTATTTAGTGTCTGTTATAAGTATATTTGGCCTAAATTAATTTAGCATAACATTTTTTTTATTTTTTTTATTATTTTATTTATTTTATATTTGTTTACTGGGAGAGTCCAACTGGGCATGAATCCCATTTTCAGAGGATGCCCAGGGAGAAAAGCTCCACAAAGATTAGTTCAGAAAGACAATACTCATATTGCCTACTTAGAGGCGATCTTTGCTTGACTTACAAAACCATATCTGACCCTCCTCAGTTAGAAATGCTACATCTAAAGAAACCCCAATCCCTCCACACCACATGCTCCAGTGACCTCAGCCTCATTACCACAATCAATAGAACATGCTGGAGGGGCAGGTTTCTCACCCAGAGACTGCCCATGCTCTGGAATAGACTTCCCATACATGCCAAGCAGAGCACCTCACTGTCCCTCTTCAAGAGAAATCAAGATGAGTGGATGGGTAATACAAAGTTCACCCTGGGGATCACTCCAGTGGCTCTACTTGATAGAGGCACTGGGAACTAACATCAGGCGGCACGATGCCAGGGCACTTCTGTGGGCTAGGTTTGTAAAGGCTCTAGGGCCATTAGCCTAGTACACACCTATGAACCTATGAACCTTCCACAATACATGATACACAAGCTGTTGAAATACAGGATAGAAGTCAGTTCGGAGCTGTTACAATGTACTAATGTACTACTGTAACATAAGTATATAACAGTTATACATAAGTATATAATAATTATACAATAGAAAATAACATTATGAGAGAAAAATATACAATCCAGTTAGGTGGCTTTATAATCAGATATTTGGATGCATACTTATAATGATCAAAAGAATACACTATGAGATATTAGAGACTAGCATCTGGAGGGGTCCTGATTATGGGCTTGCCCAGAAGATTAACATGGGAAGTTATCCAGGGTCAGAACAACAGCATATTCGGAACTTGTTTAAATGGGTCCAGAGGAGTTTTTTGAAGTTACTTTAGTTTTGTTGGACCAAATATCTAGGGGAATGGAGTTCCATACTTTTGCAATAGTAGCAGAGTAGAGGGAGTCACTAGGGCTATTTCTGCTTATGTATACGTCAACCAATGCTTTGTTGGTGGATCTTAGTAGGCGGTTATTGAAGCAGCTTTTCAGTAGGCCATGTAATGATGGAATTTTATTTCGATAATAAATGATCTGATGGGCTATTAAGAGATGGTTGTAGGTAAGCAGGTTGGGTAGTTCTAGCCAGGATAATTGCTTGATAGCTTATCAATGATGTGTACTGAAGGGGGAGTCAGTTGCAAACTTAGCTATTTTATTGTAGCAAATGTCAAGTGTCTTTAAGTCTGATTTATTTAGGTTGATGAATATAGGGGAGGCATAAAGAAGTGTGGAGATTACATGGATTCTTGCAATTGTAGCTTTGTTGTTGTTGGTGAGGTATTCTCTGCATCTGTATAGTGTTCTGAGTTTTTTGTGGACTTTTTTATTGCCTGTGCCATATGGATATCAAAGTTCATATTGTGATCTATGATAACTCTTAGTAGTTTAGTGTTATGGTCTGGTGTAATAGGGATGTTATTCGCTGAATATGTTGCGAATGGTGGTATGGGGTCTGGGCTCTTATTGGATGGAATATCATTAGCTTTTTTTGGGGGGGGTTAAGTATTAGCTGAGAGTTGGCTAATCAGGTTTCAATGGCAGTAAAGGATTCTTGTGTCAGTTTCTGGAGTTGAAGGACTGATGGAGTTGAACAGATTAGTGTGGAATCATCAGCATATTGGACCAGTGTAGTGTGCAAGGTAGATTTTTGAAGTTGATTAGTAAATATGTTAAAGAGGAGGGGGCTGAGACTGGATCCTTGGAGTACTCCCAAGGAGACATGTCGGTTGGGAGACAGTGAGTTTTCCCATTTTACTGCCTGTTGGTGGTTGGATAGATAGTCTTGAAACCAGGCTAGGGTAAAGTGACTTAGATTAAGATTGGACAGGGCAGAAAGGAGTTTAGGATGATAGACCATATCAAAGGCTTTGTGGAGATCAAGAAAGATAGTGAAGTCACAAGGTTGCCATTATTATGGTATTGATTTACGGGTTCCTATTGGAACATCAAAAATGCAATTGTTCGAATCGCTAAAGGTTGACCTTTAATGATCGAGCAATTACATTTTCGAATGCTCCGAAAATTAAAAAAAAAACAAAACAAAACAAAAAAAAGAGTGAAGGCAGGGGGGCAAGTCCCCCTGCACCCCCCACATCCCCAAGTACTTAAATATACCAACTCAGAGATCACGCTACAGTGTAGGAAATGGAAACCTTCCCTTTGCTGAACTTAACTCTCTTAAAGTGCGATCTCAGAGTTGGTATACTTAAGTAGGGGGGTGTGAGGGGTGTAGGGAAGCTTGCCCCCTGCTCACAGCAGTTACTTTTTTTTTTTTATTACATTTTTGAAGTTTTAGTACTTCGATCATATGGTGTCGACCATAAGGTATTCGAAGTACTGAAACTTAGATAATATAATATTTAACCTTGATTTACAGTATTAGTAAAATTGATCAGGGCTGTGGTACTACCATGATTAGAATGGAATCCATGTTGGGTGTTGGACAGCAGTTTATTGGTAAGAAGATAGTTCATTAATTGGGAATATGTACATTTTTTGAATATCTTAGACAGGGGAGATAGGATGGCAGTTGGGTGATAATTAGATAATTCAACTGAGTTACCACTTATGTGAAATGGTATTATGTGTGCAATTTTCCACAGAGAAGGTACCCATTGTTCTGATAAGGAGCAATTGATTAGAAGGGAGATGGTATATGAGATGGGTGTGGCTTCAGTCTTGAAGATATTCTGCAGGTAATTTATCAGCAGCCAGGTTTGTGGGTTTGAGTGTACTCAGATAATTTCATATTGTGGTCGTAGGGATAGGTTGTAGGAAGAAGCCGTTTTGGTCTACAGGGGAGTATGCTGGTTTTGAATATGTAGTAGGAGAGTTGTTATTAGTGAGGGCTAAAATGGATTTGGTGAAATATTCGTTGAATTGGGTGGCAATATTACTGGTGGTGGTATCAATATTTGGGGGAGGAGTACTTGTTTTACCTGGTTGTAGGATTTTATTTATGGCAGCCCAGAACTTTTGTGGGTTAGTTTTGTGTTTGGATTGGATGTCTATAATGTGGTTCCTTTTGTCTGACCTAATTTGTTTTTTTGGCTTTGTTCCGTAGTTCCAGGAAAGCTTGCCTATTATTTTTGCATTTTATTTTGTTTCCAGGAGTCCCAAGCTTTATCTATTTGTTTTAGAAGTAGTTGGGTATCTTTGGTAAGCCAGGTTACATAGTTGGATTTGGTGCAAACAGTTCTGATAGGGGTGAGCTGATTTAATATGCTAAGGAAAGTGTTGTTGAAGTAGTCAACAGCACTATCCAGGGGGAGAGAAGAGAGTGGCCTCCAATACTTGCTTTAGTGCAGATAAGAAGTCCTGGGTTCTGAAATTCTTTGTATATTGGATTTGTTGGAGCATGGTGGATTTTATTGGATTTGCTTGCTGCCTAATTACAAAGGTGAGAAGGTGATCTCTGAGGGTGTCTGGAAGGGAACCGGAGAGGTAGGAGTGAGAAGGCCGATTAGTGAAGATCCAATCTAAAATGGACTCCTTTCTAGATGTTTTATCTATTTGGGTAGTGGTATTAATTAACTGACTGAAGCCACGCAGGTCGATGTGGTTGGTCGAGTGGGGTGAGTCACAGGAAGTCCAGTCAGTATTTAAGTCGCTCAGTATGACTGTTTCTTGGAAGAAGTTATGGGATACCCCATCTAGAATGGATTCAACTGTGACAATGTTGTTTCCGAGGGGGGGGGGTATATAGGTTCCAATTATATTTAGTTTTTTTTTTTTATTTTGAGTTTGGGGAATATTATTTCAGCATTATTGAATGATCTAGTTTTGCAAACCATGTTCAGTTTAGAGATTAATACCTGCTCCAAAGCATATAAACATAACAATAAGCAGTTTATAATAAAAATTGGAAAGTCTGCAATGAGGTCTTAGTATATTTCTGTTAGAATTACAACACTATGGAATGACATCCCATTTAATGTTAAACAATTTAAGAGCTTGGACACTTTTAAGAAAAATTTAGATACATACCATATTTGGAAGCATCAGCATTTCTTGACAGCCAATCAGCCTAAAATGCTGTCTTTGAACTTATGAACTTTCAGGAATCTAGCATAATCAATAACCAAGAGAAGAAAGCAGTTTTAGAAAACTCTTGCTACTGCAGACTGCACAAAGAGGACAGAATTATTGGAATGTGGGCTTGTTATATTTTCGTAACATCAGCTACAAAATGATTATTATCCATATAAATCAAAGCACAGGAAAGGAACACCAGCTTTATTGATCACCTCAGTAAAATAGCTGCATGGATGACATATAAGAGTATTGATACTGTAGAGTATTGTGGGTAATATATACAGCATCAGGGCTGAATACAAACAGATGCCAACATAGCATAGTCAAATTTCCTAAAGAAGAAACGATTGCCCTTACTGAGAAACCTTATAGGTTTCCTGGAATAAAATAACAATATGACTCATGAAGGCAAACAGCATATGATGACTTTATTATTATTGCTCAAATAAAGGAACATTACAGAGTACAATCCTTCAGGCCAACTGCGCATTGCTACTCATGTGGTAGTCTTGCTGATTACAAAAACAAGTTTTACTAATTTCTGAATGAGCAGAACTTAGCTGAAATCTGAAATCAATTATCAATGGTGCAAAGATGTGTGACATTCTGTTACTTAAAAATATCATATTGGTCAACCCTCACAACATGCTCTCTGAGATTAGGATTTATGGTTTCAGAAACACAGAATCAGATTGCTTTGTAGCTAGAACACAAATGTTCATATTTCAATAAACTATACATATCATTCTATACAACCAGTGATAAAAAGGGTACTGAAGTGTTCTGTAATTGGGTCTACTGGATTTTTCAGTTTTCTTAAACACACTAAGTCTCAATTTCATTCTCAACTAAGTTCATTACACGTTATGCAGATGCCATGATTCTCCTGGAGTCCAGCAATAATAAAAGCAACGTTTCTTCCATATTCTTCACAATTTTTGCACAAGTATAGATATACACTGAAAAACTTGATCCTGAAAGTCAGCTTGAAAAAATGTTTTTTGGAATGCTACACCTGATTGGCCATAATTAAAGATAAGGATACACCAATGTCCCTCCTGGACAAAGGAAGTTGTTATTAACTACCATAGACCCTTACCTCTGTGAACTTCACTCTCCTAACCATTGACAATTGGAGCAACTCAGGATAAATATGGCTAGGCTTATAAGGGCTCTAGGGCTGTTAGCCTAGTAACTTTCTATGAACCTATGAACCTATGATACATTCCTGGATCTACAAGTGCACAGAGTAACTGAAAGCCTAGATGGACTAGGGAATGTAGCAGAACCCATTTCTTACTTTTTCATTGCATGTTAAAAAATTTGTCACTAAACCCTGGGCATTCCTGAAAAGAAAGTATGACAACTCACTATATAATAATAACAACAACAATACAATATGTTCTAAACCTTAAGGTTTTGAGTGTTCACTATTGTTTTTATTATATGATAATGAACTGTTACCTACTATATCAACTCATGCTGCATAGGATCATAGGATCATATGAAGTTACTAGACTATTGGCCCTGAGGCCCTTATAAGCTTAGCCAAGAGTTTAGCCCATGTTTAGCCCATGTTTAGACAAGTTGGCACCCAAAGCCCCTGTCCAGCGAGGACACAGGTGGAATTTCAGGGGTGTAGTATCTGTTTCCCATCCAGTTCTCCAGGTTGCACTTAAAAAGGGATAATGAGATATTCTGCTTGATGTGGAGAGGGAGTCTATTCCACAGATGGGGAAGTCTCTGGGACACCAGTCTTTTCCGACAACAAGTCTTATTGATGTCACAGACCAGATTGAGGTCATGCATGTGGGTTACTCAAGTGGAGCTTGACTTGTGGATAAGCAGCAGGATATGCATCATATGACAGAATGGGAACTTGTATATTTTGTGCCCTTTCTACCTCTATGGATTCTAAACATTGAACCTCCTCTGGTAGGACTCAGCAGATTCATTCCCTGTAGTAGGACTATACCTAGAATGATGTGGTTATGAGACACAACTTGAATGGCCAACTTCCAGGCAGCCATAAGGTTTGCTTTTGACTTTTTCCAGGATCTCAGCAGTTAAGAAATTTATTTACAATGGCCTAAATCCTTAATTTGAGTAATGGGTTTGCACATGCTCAGATAAGTCTACAACAAATTAGAAGCAGAGTGTACTGGGGAGCGTGGCTAGCATGGTCATGGTATAGCAGCAGATTTCACAAGCTCCACTAAGGAAAATATATCTTCACTGGAAATTTGTTTCATATCAAGAAAAAGTGGATTTATTTTTGCAGAATTTGATAGTATTCAACATTCTCTTCAGGGATATCTGCTTTTAAATCGAAATTGGTTATAATTTCAAGTCAAAACCTTTATCTGAACAAATACTTCACTTCTGGGAGATTTTCAACATGAGTTATACTAAGGCAAACAACCAGGATTCCAGTATAAAAAAGGACCTACAGACTTTAATAACAACTATTCAAGACCTCACAGCTAAGACTGATATAATTGACTGTAAAATAGACAACTCTAAAGAAAAAACTACCAAGCAGATGGATATGCTTCATGAGGATTTAAAACAGCAAAAAAAATTCAAATTAGTAGTATTGAGGAATCATTAAGAGACTTTGATGGAAGATTGCTAGAAAATGAAAACAACATAGAATTTTTGCTTAAACAAAACACTTCATTACAACATAAACTGGATGATGTAGAGAATGGATCACGCCAGAATAATATAAGGATTTTTGGTCTTCTGGAAAATATAGAAGGAAACAATATGTCAAGTTTTCTTAACTCACGGCTGCCAAAATTTCTAGAGTTACCAGAGGCTTTATCTTTTGGTATAGAGAGAGCACATCGGTCTCTCACATCAGGAAACAGTACCAACAGGAAACAACCTAGATCTATCATAGTAAAATTCCTATCATCTTCAGATAAAGACTTAATTCTAAAAACAGCCTGGTTAAAATCACCTTTAAAATGCAATGACTCTATCATTCACTTCGATAATGACTATTCAACAATGGTAATTACCAAAAGAAAGTTTTTTTTACCTCTAATTAAAGAACTGAAAAAGGTACAGATTAAGACTCACCTCTTGTTTCCAGCAAGGCTGAAGATTTTTCTTCCTGATAGACCTTTATTGTTTGAGGATCTTGATTCTGCTGTGACATATGTTAAAAACCACAAATTAGTGAAAAAATAGAAGAGATGGAGTGGGCCAACCCCTCTCTTAAAAGAAAGGATCCTAAAACTACATGGAAATCTACTGAAAAACAAAAGAGACTAAAGAATAAATGAGAAATACAGGCTATTTATAAAACAAACTATTATTGTGGACTATGCTTTTATTAACATGTCTGTTTTGATATGTTATAAATGCAAGGTAAGATTTACACTGCTTTTCATATGTTGCATATATATAATGTTTCATTCATAATTTAATTTGGTGTAATATAACATACTTAATATACCATCAATATATTTATAATTAACATTTTAAGTATTCATTTTATATAAGTAAGCATACCACATAAAATGCATTACCTCAGTTTCTGCTTCATAGTATAGGATACAACTTAGCTGTATATTACACTTTAATTTCACATAGCTATAATATATACAATTATAAATATTTAATATTCTATGTAAGATAAAATGAAGGGATACATTGGAAAATATAAAGTAAGGAAGGCTGGAGGGGAGGGAAAGAAAAGAAGAAAAGTTTTTTTATATATACATATAATTTATTGCATATATAGCATAGTATACATAAGTCTCTCTAAACTTAAAGTAATAACAATGCATATCATACTCAAAGCCTTCTTCTCTATTCTAATTGCACTTTATTTAAGTCATGGAGAATAACATATTCATATAGCAGTTTCCATCTCACTTCTAATCATACAGTACTGGTCAGCACTGAGCATAAACTGTGTTACACTCTCAGAGTAGAACAAGAATTCACAATGTAATTATTAAATATGTACATGATATACATTGTTCAGGATAGGTAAATGTTGGGAAGGTAGAGTAGTATCTGTGGGTTTAAATGCCAATGCATACATTAGCTCTGAGAAGCTGGGAGATGTTATATGTGTTTCTATTACAAGGCTTATTATTTATATAGTAATCTAAACTCTAGGGAATATATATAGTTAAAAATAAACATAGTCATTTTAAATGACAAAATAAATCAGTAGGAAAAGTTACATTACTTTCATGCTTTGTTTGAAAACTTTTTTGTTATGACAGTTTTGCAGTTTCTAGTATGGGAGACAGATATATGCTGATTCACATGTATAAAACATTTTTTTTTTACTGAAACTCGGCTGTTTCCCACCAGTAAAATAAGGGAGACAACTTTGAACATTCTCCTTACCTCATGCAGTGCTCTCATGAGCTACTTATTCATTTGTAAAACTTTCTACAGTTTGTGGAATCACCTCTTCTCTCTCTGAACTCCCTCGATGATGTGAAGCAGCTGGATGACATCATCACCGTACGACAAACATTTCCATGAAGTGCAGAACTGTATTTTGACTGTAACTTGGTTTAACAGTCTTTTTTGTTTTAAATCAACTGTTATTTACTTAAAATTATCCTTTATATGGTCGATGACAAGATTACATATTACAATAACATAATATCTTCATCTTTTGTGACTTGAAGAAAGGATTACAGAACAGATAAAGGAAGCAAATGTAAAAAGAAAAGAGGTGAGAGAGGAGATGGTTATGAGAGAACTGTGTGAGTATTAAAATATAAATATCTATGTGCTTTATTCTTAGACCCTACAAGTGTAAATACTGATGGTAACATTAATTTTATTTATTTATGTATTTATATGTATGTGTGCATATGTATATATATATATATATATATATATATATATATATATATATATATATATATATATATGTGTGTATATATGTATAAAATATATTTTTTTCTTTTTTCTCTCCCTCATCTTTCTTTGAAGTATCACTGCATACTATTATTATGGTTACCATACTCAAAGTTAATATCTACACAAATTTGTGCAATCTTTATATTTAAGTGTCATAGGTAAGGTTATGCATATCATTTCAGAATGTTTGTTTGCATAGCAAAGAATTGAATAACAAAAGTGGTATACTAAAAAGAACTTTGCAAATAGATATCTTTTTCTGCCACTAGTGAAAGCGGTTGTATATACACATGTTTATAGTGAATACATCCCATTTGGGGGTGATACAATGTTTATTTAAATGACATACTGTTTATAATTACACCTACGTCTTCTAAATAGTCATTCTAAATATAACTATTTACACAAGATCCTAACTACATGTTAGCCTTGTTTTACTTGTTTTTCTCTCTCTCTTTTCTCTCTCTCTTTCCTCTCGTGCTCATGTTTATAAGTTAAATAAAGGGAAGAGATATAACGAGAGTTACAAACATGTTAATACAAAATAGAATTACATTTAAACAAACCATGGTTTGAACAATAACATCATGTCCTGGATAACGTATTATATCTGATAGCCTAATAGAAATGTTGTTTATACACACAACCTCTGTTATCTATGTTAATAGTAAGGCAGTGGGCTAAATTACTTAGTCCTTTTAAATAATCTGTTAGACATTTGCCTTATTTTGGAATGTAAATCATATCTTGAATCTATTAGGTTACATAGGTTTCTTATTAGATATATCTATGAATGTATAAACCTTACAGATAACACTATATTAGAACAATTAATGATTTCATTAGAATTTGGTTATCTTAATGTTTCTAACTTAAAGTATATAAAGTATGTTATTAGTGGAGTTTGTACTCTGTTGTTACAGTTTACGGGTTGATCTCAGTGACAGATGTCATTGGGATTAGGAGGTTATAACTCCAGGTCGGGAGCATTGGGGTGTTTGTTTTCATCTAGTGTATGTAATACTTTTTTTAAAAAAGAGTTTTTTGACATCCAAAGTAGCTTATTTACAGAATATATAGAGAATAAAGCTCAAGGAATACATTTTTTTTCTAAAGACATGAGATTTAATATTTTTACTAGGAACAAATTCACTTTTTTGCAGAAATTTTCACATTATACATATGATATTGATATGTTATATGTGTGTGAATGAGAGGGAGGATAGAGGAATGGTGAGGATGCAGGGAGTAGAGGTAGTGAAGGTGGATGAGTTTAAATACTTGGGATCAACAGTTCAGAGTAATGGTGAGTGTGGAAGAGAGTTGAAGAAGAGAGTACAGGCAGGATGGAGTGGGTGGAGAAGAGTGTCAGGAGTGATTTGTGACAGACAAGTACCAGTAAGAGTGAAAGGGAAGGTCTACAAGAGGGTAGTGAGACCAGCTATGTTATATGAGTTGGAGACAGTGGCATTGACAAAAAGGCAGGAGTCAGAGCTTGACGTGGCAGAGTTGAAGATGTTAATATTTGCACTGGGTGTGACGAGGATGGGCAGGATTAAGAATAAGTATATTAGAGGGTCAGCCCAGGTTGGAAGGCTTGGAGACAAAGCCAGAGAGGAAAGATTATGTTGGTTTGAACATACACTGAGGAGGGATGCAGAGTATATTGGGAAAAAGATGCTAAGGATGAAGCTGCCAGGTAACAGGAAAAGAGGAAGGCCTAAGATAAGATTTATGGATGTGGTGAGAGAGGACATGCAGGTGGTTGGTGTGACAGAGCAAGATGCAGAGGACAAGAAGAAATGGAAGCAGTTGATCTGCTGTGGTGACCCCTAACAGGAGCAGCCAAAAGAAGAAGAAGAAGAAGACTAACACATTTTTCAGGTACAATTACATAATATGACTATGTTGAAAGGTATGTCACTTAACATAAATGGTTTGAACAATCTGTATAAAAGAAGTAATTTATTTAAATATCTAGCTTTTCATAAACCTAATATAGTATTCTTACAAGAAACCCATTTAACAAAAGATACTATTAATTTTCTAGATACAAATAAATGCACAAATATAGTAAGCTCAGAGTGTACAAAAAAAAAAAAAAAAGGAGGTGTAGCAATATTGTGGAGCAAAACATTACCATTACTCAGAATAATCAAAACATACCAAGACAATAAAGGTATGCTTTGCTTGGCTGTAATTGAGATGGGTAAGAAACTATATGCATTAATAAACAACTATTGGTTACCTGGTGTTGGTACTAATACTATTAGACACATATTGAATCAAATAGTTTCACTATCTGAGGGACATATCATTATGGCAGGTGACTACAACTGTATCTTAGACCCTAAAGATACAACCACTTCAGGAAAAAGAAAAATTACAGCACAAGTTAATAACTTATAAATTTCATAAACTTATACCTACTCAAAGACATACATCATTTTGTGGATCATAACTCATTACAATACAAGTTCTATTCTAATGGATACAAAACATATTGATAGAATATTTCTTTCCAGACAGATAATGAATAACCTGACCAATAGCAAAATTATATCCTGCCCAATCTCGGACCATAATATTATCATATTTGAACTTAATATTAATAACACCCATAGTGTCCAAATAAAAAAAGATTCCAGCATATTTCACACAACTTTAGGATTTTCAATTATTCATAACAGAAGAGACACAAAACTTCATTGATATAAACTCAGCATCAGACACACTTGATATATTTATTTGGGATGCCCTAAAAGCATATTTATATGGACAAATAAACAAATGGTTTCATAATAAGATGAAAATATGGGATAACGATATAAGAATAATACAGGATAAACTGGGCTCACTATACACAAATAATAAAGACAACTTGTCTTCAAAGAATATAAGGGATGAGATATACAAACTAAATGAGGAATATAGATCTATCCTACATCATAAAACAAAGATAACACTAGAAAAAAATATAGGTTTCTTGCTTATTCTATAAATCCTAAACATCTATCAAACCTTAAGAATAAGACCAAAAGATTAAATAAATATAATTATATTAAAGAAATACATTCTGCAAAAAAAGAAAAGAGAAGTACATAGTATGCAAGATATATTAGAAGATTTTAGATGTCACTTTGATGAAATGAATCAATCTACATAAATTCAAACACAAGATAACATGAGATTATATTAACAAGAATATATTTAATAAAATAAACAAACAACAAATTGAAGTTATTGATAAACAAATTACTTTATCAGATATACAAAGTCAAGTAAGTAAGCTTAAACTAAACAAAGCTCCAGGTAACGATGGAATTATTTTTTTTTTTTTTTATTTTTTTTTATTTTACATTTGTTGACCGGGTTGGTCCAACTGGATACATGTCCATTTTCAGTGGAGACCCGGGGAGAAAAGCTCCAAAGAACAGAGGTACATAAACAAATATAGTGACATAACTTAGGTAATTGAGACAGGTAACATTAAAATACAAAATATAACAGTAGGTAATAGTATAAAAAATTCAATTAGTGATATCAGTTAGTAAAGATGGATAATTAGGGCTACATAGTGGACCCTTAAAGTTAAGGGCTGGGTGGAGGCCTAGGTAGGCCAGGTTGAGCTGGGAGCCTGAGCTATTAGTCTGGATTAGAGCATGGACATAGCCATTGTGATTTTAATAGAGCTCGGAGTTGACTTTTGAATTGGTGGAGAGTGGGTATAAGTCTAAGGTTGCTTGGGAGGGCATTCCAGGGTTTGCCAATGGAATTGGCATACAGAGCTTCACCATCCGAGTTAGTGGATTTAATGGTTAACACTTGAATACTTTTGGATGACCTAAGGGATGTTAGATTGGAGTAGGGGGTAAGTATATTGTTCAGTGAGGGAGTTTTTTCAGGATGTTTTATAATTTTGAATGCCTCTGTAAGTTGGTTGAGTTTGAGGATGTTGGGCAATTCTAGCCATCCCAGTGTTTTTAGATTTAGGCAGTGATGGGTGCGGTAGGGCAGCCCGGTAATGAATCTGGCTATGTGGTTATAGGTAGTGGATAGTTTATTAAGCTCTTTCTTGTGAAGGAAGGAGAATATTGGGGAGGCATAGAGGAGTGTGGATAGGAGGTGGGTACGGGCAATGGTTAGTTTGGTGTGGGGGGTTAAGAATTTCTTTATTTTATACATGGACCCAAGTTTCTTGTTAAGTGATTTAATGGTCTGGTTTACATGGATGTCAAATCTCAGTTTGTGGTCTATTGTCACTCCAAGTAGTTTGGTGTGGGTGACAGGATAGATTTTGGTACCATTATTAGAGGACACAGCGAAGGTTGAGGTGGGGGTATAGGGAGGATCCGTTCCGTATGAAGTCGCTGGGGTGGGGTAGAATAGAAGCAATTTGGTTTTGGTTGGATTAAGTAGGAGTTTTAGATCTGAGAACCATTTTTCGACAATAGAAAAGCAGTTTTGGGTTGTGACTTGGAGTTTGGTGAGAGAGTCGTCTGAGCAGATTAGGGTGGAGTCATCTTCGTATTGAATGCAGGTGGCTCTAGGGAGGATAGAGTGTAGACCATTAATAAAGAGGGAGAAAAGAAGGGGACCGAGAATAGATCCTTGGGGAACACCGATGTTAGTGGGGAGTAGGTCTGAAATCCTGTTTTGCCACTGTACCGCCTGTTTTCTGCCGGAGAGGTATGCGTTAAACCAATTTATGGTAGTTTTGCTAAGATTAAAGGTTTCCAGTGTATGGAGCAGCTGATTGTGGTTGACCATATCGAAGGCTTTCGATAGGTCTAGAAAAAGCGCGGAGGAGATTAATTTGTTATTCCGGTTGAGGTTAATTGAATCAACAAAGGAGAGGAGAGCCGTGGTTGTGCTATGATGGGGGCGGAAGCCGTGTTGGGTGTTGGACAGGAGGTTGTTTTGTATGAGGTGGGTAATGAGTTGCTTGTGAATGCAGCGTTCCAAAATTTTAGATAGGGGGGAGAGTATGGCTATGGGTCTATAGTTTGTTGTGTCAGTGGAGGACCCTCCTTTGTGGAGAGGAATGATATACGAGATTTTCCAGATTGAGGGAATAGAGGCTTCGGCGATTGACCGGTTAATTAAGATTGATACAGGGTAGGCTATGGCATCAGAAGCTATTTGTAAGTATTTGGCTGGGAGTAGGTCAGCCGCTAGGGTGGTTGGTTTAAGTTTCTTCAGGAGGGTACGAATGTAGTAGGTGGAGGTGGGTTGTAAATTGAAGGCAGTTTGAGTGGGGTAGGTGGTTGGGGTTGGAGCCACGGGGGATGAAGTAAGCTGACTGGCGAGGGACTGGATGGTTTCAGTAATAAAGGAATTAAAAGAGTTAGCTATTTCACTTGGATCTTTAACCATGAGTGTTTGGTGTGGGGTAGTGGATTTGCCTGGATGGAGGAGGTGATTGAAACCTGCCCAGAATTTTTGGGATTATTTTGATGTTTGTCTTGTAGGTGACAGAAATATTGTTTTTTGTCAGACATAACGGCTGCTTTGGTTGAGTTTCTAAGCTGAAGAAACTTGATGCGATCTAGAGGGTTTTGTGGTTCTCCATTTGTTCCAGGCCTGATCTCTGAGTTTAATTTTAGTTTTAGTATCTTTAGATAGCCAAGGTGCGATACGTTCCTTAGTTCTAATGAGTCGCTTAGGAGCGTGAGAGTCAAGTATTTTGAGGAAGGTGTCATTAAAGTATGACACGCTCTGATCTAAGGGTAGAGTTTTAGGATGGACCAGTTACATGCATAGAGGTCTTCAAGAAATTGATCTGGGACAAAATTCTTGTTGTTCCTAACTAGTCTGGTGAGGGGGGGGTTTGTAGTTGAGCATTTGTGTTTAATAATAAAAGTGATAAGGTGGTCGCTAAGGTCGTTGGGGAGGGTCCCTGAGGTATAGTTTGAAGGATCCTTGTTAGTAAGGATCCAATCTATGATGCTCTCCTTTTGTTGGGCATGTCCAATTCTAGTGGGGGAAAGAATAAGTTGGGAAAATCCATGTAAGTTAATGGGGAGTGGATTTAGTTGGGAGGTGTGGAGAGACCAGTCGATGTTAACATCTCCTAAAATAATCGTTTCCTGGGGATAGAAGGTGGAAAGCCAACTAAGAGTTTGTTCTAAGTATTCAGCATTGTTGCCTGGAGGGAAATAGATGACTATGAGATTAATACTTTTTTGGTTGTTTAGGGATAGCTTTAGAGCAAGCAATTCCTGGTTATGGACTTTTGGAGGTTGGAGTGGATTCCTAGTGATATTCAAGGAGTTCTTGAACATGACAGCTATTCCACCACCCTTTCTAGTAGTTCTGTTGGCTCTGAGGATATTATACCCAGGTGGGATGACTTCCTCATCCTTAGTGCTGGGTTTGAGCCAAGTTTCTGAGAGACACATGATGTCAGGGGAGTGGGTTGCAAGCAGAGCATGCAAGTTGTGTACTTTGTTATTAATACTTCTTAGGTTAAGGTGAAGCATACGTAGGGAGCCTGCTAGGCTACTAGCAGCATTCAGGGGGTTTGGTCAATGTTAATGGTGGGGCCTGGGTTAGGGTGGATATCACCATCTTTTGTTATGGATTTTTTTAAATAATCAAGTATTCTTTGGAGTTTCATTAGTAGTTTAAGATGTTCCCTTGTTGAGGATATTTTCGGGTACCAGAGAGTAGGGTGGATACTGTTGGAGCACGCATTAATAGCAGGGTGATGAGAGGGTTGAATGACATTGGAGGTGTCATGGGAGTGCAGGGAGGTCTGACCATTAGGGAAGTAGGCGCCTGCTGGGTCTAGGGTTTCGTACCTAGTTACCAGATAGGATAAGATAAGTAGTAATATTGTGAGGGGGAAGGTACTAAGAGCGTTTTTATCCAAGATGAGGGGGGGGGGTTGGTAAGTGGTATTAGCTGGGGGAACTACCTTGCTGCAAATTGGTGTGTAACAGAGCAAGGAGGAGGGAGGAGGGAGTGACAGTGGGAGGGAAAAAGGGGTGGGCGGACTGGAGGAGTAGACTTTGTAGTGAAGACTGGTGGAGAAGTGGAAGGGAGTGGTACAGGGTGAGGGACAGTTGTAATTGGATGGTGGTAAGGGGGATGGGCTTAACGACCAATAAATGTAGAGGTAGTGGGGGCGGGTGGGAATAGGGGGCAGGGAGGGGCGCGGAGCGAGCCCGAGCGTAGCGAGGGCGAAGCGGAGCGGGGATTACACCACAGGGATTTCCTTAGGTCTTAAGGTGACCGTATGGTTTATATATACTTTATTTATGATTTTAATATAAAGTAAGTTCTGTTTCGTAGAAAGTAAGTGTATAAAACACTTTTAGGTTGGGCGGTTCATTACCTTGAGCAACTATTAGGTGTTTTGTTTTACAGTCAATCACAGATGGTTGAATCTTTGTAGTGCATTCGCACTTGGAGTGGTCTTCTCAGGTCGGCGGCGGTATGTTGGGGAGCCCGCGGAGTGTTATAAGCTTGG
Organism: Protopterus annectens; assembly: GCF_019279795.1. Taxonomy (NCBI): domain Eukaryota; kingdom Metazoa; phylum Chordata; order Ceratodontiformes; family Protopteridae; genus Protopterus; species Protopterus annectens. The sequence goes on from NC_056729.1 coordinate 1,308,464,515, forward strand.
GGGGCTGTCTAAAGTAGAGATAATGAAAGAAGGTTATTGTCGTTAGTTTAAAATAGTCTTAGTTTTGGTAAGAGACATAGGAAGGCATAAACATTAAATTGCACGTTTCAAACTGCTTTAACATTAGTGAAAAGCACGTGTACAAATAAACGCTACAAGGCAAAAAGCAGCTGTACAAATCAACGCTACAAAGCAGCCAGTCTATCAGGGAGAGCGTGCTCCCAAGCCAAGTACAAACTGTAAGATCTGTTAATTCAACTTACAACAAAAGATAGTGGTACTCAGATAAAAGTAATGGCTTTCAACATAAGAGTAATGGCTATCAATAAAGCTGCAGCAGGGTTCAAACTTAGGTTGAGCGTGCTCAGTTAACAACACGACGCTTTAAGCAGTACACTAAGCAGAGTACTATGCCCAATTTAACATTTGTTCAGTCCAACATCTCAGTAACAGCAAGGTTATAAATGCAGCAGTTCAAAATCACAGTAACAACAAGGTTATAAATGCAGCAGTGTACAGCTTAGGATGAGCATGCACTACAATCAACACGCTCGCGTTTAGCAGCGTTCTTAAGCAGAAATAAAAGCTCAAGTAGACATCAATACAGTGTAGTACTCAGTTACAGTAAAGTTGCATGCTCTACAAAGCGAGCTCTAAATGAGTACAATGTAAAATGCAAACAAATACTCTTAGTTTCTCCGTTTAAAATGGGAGATGCAGCAAGGTAGGAATTGGTTTACAACCTACCCTAATGCTGGAAGAAGCGCCCGTGGAGCATACTGGTCTAGCCCAATACTTTTCCCTTAAGCAACCGTAGAGGCGGAAATACCACAAGGGTGTAATGAAACCTCGTGGGGATTACACCACAGGGATTTCCTTAGGTCTTAAGGTGACCGTATGGTTTATATATACTTTATTTATGATTTTAATATAAAGTAAGTTCTGTTTCGTAGAAAGTAAGTGTATAAAACACTTTTAGGTTGGGCGGTTCATTACCTTGAGCAACTATTAGGTGTTTTGTTTTACAGTCAATCACAGATGGTTGAATCTTTGTAGTGCATTCGCACTTGGAGTGGTCTTCTCAGGTCGGCGGCGGTATGTTGGGGAGCCCGCGGAGTGTTATAAGCTTGGGGGGCTGTCTAAAGTAGAGATAATGAAAGAAGGTTATTGTCGTTAGTTTAAAATAGTCTTAGTTTTGGTAAGAGACATAGGAAGGCATAAACATTAAATTGCACGTTTCAAACTGCTTTAACATTAGTGAAAAGCACGTGTACAAATAAACGCTACAAGGCAAAAGCAGCTGTACAAATCAACGCTACAAAGCAGCCAGTCTATCAGGGAGAGCGTGCTCCCAAGCCAAGTACAAACTGTAAGATCTGTTAATTCAACTTACAACAAAAGATAGTGGTACTCAGATAAAAGTAATGGCTTTCAACATAAGAGTAATGGCTATCAATAAAGCTGCAGCAGGGTTCAAACTTAGGTTGAGCGTGCTCAGTTAACAACACGCACGCTTTAAGCAGTACACTAAGCAGAGTACTATGCCCAATTTAACATTTGTTCAGTCCAACATCTCAGTAACAGCAAGGTTATAAATGCAGCAGTTCAAAATCACAGTAACAACAAGGTTATAAATGCAGCAGTGTACAGCTTAGGATGAGCATGCACTACAATCAACACGCTCGCGTTTAGCAGCGTTCTTAAGCAGAAATAAAAAGCTCAAGTAGACATCAATACAGTGTAGTACTCAGTTACAGTAAAGTTGCATGCTCTACAAAGCGAGCTCTAAATGAGTACAATGTAAAATGCAAACAAATACTCTTAGTTTCTCCGTTTAAAATGGGAGATGCAGCAAGGTAGGAATTGGTTTACAACCTACCCTAATGCTGGAAGAAGCGCCCGTGGAGCATACTGGTCTAGCCCAATACTTTTCCCTTAAGCAACCGTAGAGGCGGAAATACCACAAGGGTGTAATGAAACCTCGTGGGGATTACACCACAGGGATTTCCTTAGGTCTTAAGGTGACCGTATGGTTTATATATACTTTATTTATGATTTTAATATAAAGTAAGTTCTGTTTCGTAGAAAGTAAGTGTATAAAACACTTTTAGGTTGGGCGGTTCATTACCTTGAGCAACTATTAGGTGTTTTGTTTTACAGTCAATCACAGATGGTTGAATCTTTGTAGTGCATTCACACTTGGAGTGGTCTTCTCAGGTCGGCGGCGGTATGTTGGGGAGCCCGCGGAGTGTTATAAGCTTGGGGGGCTGTCTTGAGCAACTATTAGGTGTTTTGTTTTACAGTCAATCACAGATGGTTGAATCTTTGTAGTGCATTCGCACTTGGAGTGGTCTTCTCAGGTCGGCGGCGGTATGTTGGGGAGCCCGCGGAGTGTTATAAGCTTGGGGGGCTGTCTCAGACGTATGTAAGCGAATTTCGTAAACTCCCTTTGTTTGCCATACTGGTTTAAATCTCTTTCGTGCTCTGGGGCTCAGTAATGAAATCCTTATTTTTTTTTCTGTCTCTTCTTGCTGAGCAGGAAGCTGGAGCAGTCAGACAGAGAGCCGGCTCACTTCCTGAAATATATAAGATAATGCCCAAAATGGCTATTTCCTTACTACACAAAGTATATAATTCGACCCAAAATTATAATATTACACCCCATCCTGGAAATATACATTTATAGCCCCTATTTTAAAATCAAATAAAGACCCAAAATTCTTTTCTTCATACAGACCAATATCTTTACTGAATATCGATTATAAGATGTTTATGAATATATTCTCAGAAAGATTGAAGAAATTCTTACCCCACTTAATAGACGAAGACCAGACAGGATTTATAACTAACAGAAGTACTTTTGATAATATAAAAAGAACCCTAGCTATTATAGACTTCTCACAAAGGAATAAAAGGAACTTATCATTAATTAGTCTTGATATTAATGCGGCCTTTGATTCTATTAACTGGATCTATCTATTTACTCTTTTGGAATGCTTACATTTTTCACATAATTTTGTTAATCTTCTAAAACATTTATATGATGAAGAAGCCTATGCATATATTAAAATAGGGTCATATATTTCCAATAAAATATCTATTACAAAAGGCACCGAACAAGGATGTCCTCTCTATCCTCTACTATTTACTTTGATCATGGAACCATGGGCAAATGAAATAAGAAACAATAAAGAAATAGAGGGTTTGGAAATGGATAAAATCCAGCTGTTTGCGGATGATGTTCTTATCACTACAAAGGGAAATGACTCCTCATTCATGTCATTATATGAATCAATTAAAACGTTTCAAATGATGTCCGGTCTATCATTCAATGACAATAAAACAAAAATTCTACCCACATATCCTAATAATAAAAAAATAAAAAAAGGATGATAGGAAATAATACATATCACATTGCTAACGCAGATCAAATCACATATCTTGGAATCATTCTTGCCAAAGACATTAAATCACTAATTCAATTAAACTATAACAAATGTTTCCAAAATATCCAAGAATTATTTTCAAAATGGAATACAATAATATTTACTACTGAAGAAAGACTAACCATCATAAAAATGATAATTCTATCTAAAATCTTATACATAATAAAATCCATTCAAATTCTACCCTCAAAAAGGTTTATAAATAAACTAAACACTTTAATACTAAGATTCTTTTGGTCACAAAAAAGCCTAGAATTATTATTAATCAACATAATAACAGCTGGAAGAATGGTGGAATAGCTTTCCCAGATCTAAATCTCTATTTGATTTCCACTATAATCAGATCAGTTTCTCAGCTCTTAGATATAACCTATTTAGCTAAATTGAAATCTTTATGGAAAGTATCAGCCATGGAACTTATAATGAGACCAACATCATATCAACTAGAATTCATAAACACACCTTTTATATGGATCTTAAAAGAATATTTAATCACACATACTAATCCTAATCATACTGCCAGTTACATACATAATATTATAATTAACTTTAGAAACTTTATATATAAACATGTTAAATATAAAGACTACTTTTTTTTGTTATTTCCTATAGCATATACACAAGAGACTTTTATTACCTCAGATATTAACAACATTTCTCAACTGAAAAACAATGAACTCAAATACTGGTTCCAGCTAACTTATGAATACAAGACTAGTTCAATGGATCATATTATACAGGAATATAAACTTAATAATTCATCATGGTTAGATATACAAACACTTATACTATATCTTGATAATAAGCTGAAACTAGCTTCACCAACTAGCAAACATGACACCAAGATATTATTACAATTTATTCAATCAACATCATTACACCAGCATACATATTCAGGTAGTCTCTCCTTTATTTATAGACTTTTAAGAGAAGAAACATTTTCTTGCACACATAACCACTGGAATTATTATAGTTTAATTACTCATAATTCCCCAAGTGAGCAAGATAAGGTCAATATGCTACAATCAGCTGGGAAAACATTATTTTCTCTGTAATGGAAGATTTACACATGGAGGTTCATGAATAGATTTTTTTATACACCACAAATAATGGACAAAATTAATAAAAAAACAGAACATCTGTAATAGATGCAACTCTAATGTAGATATTAACTGGGCACATATGTTTATTGACTGTCCAACCTTAAATATCTTTTGGAATAAAGTAAATGACTTTTTACAAGCAGTTTTTTCAGACAACTTCATATTGAATAAATCATTAATCATATTTAATACACCTGTTCCACAATGTGTTAGGAAAACCAAATACTCATTACTATGGACTATATTGGCAGTGGCTAGAAAGATAATAACAAAAATCTGGATTTCAAACCATCCTCCTACATTCTTTGAGTATACTAATTTATTAAAAGAAGTTAGTCATTTACAGATAAGAACCATAACCTCTAGAACATTTAGAAAGACATATGAATATCATTTATGGATTAACTTACAAAATATGTTGGAAAAAATGATCATTTTGCATAAAGGTAATTGACTTTCCTTGTCATACACGAGAACAAGTTACAAAAGGAAGGTTATAGTGTATGTTAATGTATAAATACTGGATGCCTATGTACATACTTTAGTTTGTTTGCTTTGTTGTTCGTATATTCATATTTAAATGCTTTAAATATATGTTATCAATTTGTAAATCTATAATGTAAATTATCTTATATATGTCTATGTGATTGTTTTCATTATAATCAAAATCAATAAAACTGTACCACACACCAGGATTACATCTGGGCTGTGCAGTGTTTGTGAGTTATTGTTAGAGTCAGCAAGGTCACCCCCCTTAGGATGGACCTACCTTCCTACCCTGTCCGTTCTGTCAAGTAGTTCAGGCACTAATCAAGTTCACATGACATGGGCCATAGTTAGAGCTTTATCCCTCTATTCTATCAAGGCTGGCCAATAGGAGCTTGCATATGTACATGCACCATCATTAGTATTTCTGCATTTTTTCATTCTTTCCAGCTTGATTCAGACTCTCTTGTCTGCTTTCAGGAGAAGCCAGTGGAAAGTCTGGCCAATCTTACCACTTTGGAATATACAATGCCTACTATTGCTAGAGTATCATATAAATGAATCAACAAGTTGTTCACAGTCCAACATGTTAGTCCATAAGTGGTGCTTCACATATGGAACACTGCTTCATCTGTCTGGTTGATATAAAGTGTCTCCCTTTCAGTCTCATACAAAAGTATACATATGTATATCAACATTAATTTACAAGGTAATAAATCTGAAAAAAAGTGAAATCACTGCATAGAACTCAGAACTAAACATGTCCAACAGACATTCAAATCAGGCAGTTACAGACTGAAAAAAGAATTGTTATTGTGTAGTCGCTTCATTGTATCTAAATGGCCTTTAAGGCCTCACACTACTTACTTGGAAAGTAATCTCTCTTGATGTCAAAACATTGTCCTCTCTAATAAGTTTTTCAAAAGCATTACGGTTGTTTTCCCTATGGAAAAATAGTATCTGAATGTTCAGGAAATGTTACTTAACATTTAACAGATCATTACATATTTGACATCTTACCCAGATAGTTATGTGGATTAAGTTGGTGTCTGCTTTACTGCTGTCAATCTCCTGTTTTCATTATTTCCCATGGACTGACATTTTTGTGTTTATACAGAGTAATCAAAATACCAGTGCACTGTATTTTTATTGGTGTGATATATGTCACCCAATCGATAGCCAACTGGCTCAGAGACAGGACCAAGGAAGTTAGAATTGAGGAGTCCACCTCTACAAGAGGCCAGTCACAAGTGGAGTCCCTCAGAGATCAGTCCTTGGACCGCTCCTTTTTGGCATTTACTTCTTATAAGTCAAGGCCAATGTCAGCAGTCTCTGGCAGACTAAATTTGCAGATGATTGCACATTAGGAGCTGTCATTGAATCTCACACTGACACAAATGTTCTACAGGAGGGGCTGATACAGACAAACAACTGGTGTTAGAGCCATGGGCTAAAATTAAATGCCAAGAAATGCATAACAGTATCCTTTGGGAAGTCATTCATCCCTGGTAACTATCATATTGACAGTACACCCCTTAGAGTTGACCCAGTAGTCAGGAACTTAGGAGCTCACACATATAGTAATCTCACCTTTGATCATGTGTCTACAGTGGTAAGGAAATCATTCTATGTTGCACAACTTATAAACAAAGGTATGGCAGCCAAGTCCAAGGAAGTCATTGTTCCAGTATATTCAGCATTCATTAGGCCTATCATTGAGTACAATGCCCCCTTTGGTATGTACCTAAGCTGGCATATCCAACAATTGAAATGTCCACAGAGGTTCCTCACTAAAAGAATACAGGACATAAGTAATATATCCTATGCAGATCACCTCAAGGCCTTATCCCTGTATTCTGTCTCCTACAGACTTTTGAGGGGAGATCTATGTCTGGCATACCGGGCATTGTCAGACTCCAATCTGATGTACCTCCTGCATATCCACAAAACAAACAGTAGCAGAATTACTTATTCTAAATATGTAAACCTTGCCTGTGATATAAATAGAACCTGCTGGACAGATAGGTATGTATCCCAGAGACTCCCCCATCTATGGAACAGGCTCCCCATCCATGTGAAGCAGAGTTCCTCCCTAACAAAATTCAAGAGCAATTTGGGCAATTGGATGGGAAACTGGAAATTCATCCTTGGTTTGGCATCTATGTCTCTAATGCAAGCAGGTAACCTGTAAATGGTTCATCTCCCAGGCCCATCCTTACACTTATCAAGGGTATCAGAACTTGTCAGAGATTTGGGATGCATGTCTAGGCTTAAAAAGGCCCTTGTGGTCGTTAGCCTAGTAAGCACCTATGAACCTATATTTTATGTTAAGGTTGAAATGGAGTAAAGTGGACTATTCCACTTACCTATATGAACAAATAAACCCATGACAAAAACAAATGCATCCTTCATAATTTTCTTGACTGATGGTGTTGCTCATGGATTCTACTATTCATGATTTATGAGGATTGTAAAATGGATCTACTTGTAATTATCAAAAACCCACTTCACCAAAGTTCACAACAAGACAACATTGCTGAAAGCTTAATTTTCTGAACGTGCACACCACTGGAGTTTTACTCTGGGAAAGGAGATACTTGGCCTGCAGGGAAAAACAAACACACCACAGAATGTCAAACCCACCCAAGTTGGGGGCCCCCATAACTTAATATACCAACTCTGAGATTGCACTATAGTGGGGAAAAGTGCAAATTTCCTGATGGTGGTTGAGTGTCTCCTTTCCTGGAGTAAAATTCTGGTGATGTACACGTTCTGAAAATTAAGTTTTCGGCAATGTCGTGTCATCATTGTGAACTTCGGTGAAGTGGGTTTTCGATAATTACAGGTAAATACAGTAAAACATATGAAATCTTTGTTCATAACCAACAATTTATACTTTTCAGTTCTGAACAGGATTCAGTATGTTTATTCTTATCTCATTCCATTGCTTTGGAAAAAAAACAGAAAAAAATGCTTAGTCTAAATTAACTAATAGATTTTCATGCTGGACTTCCAAGAAAGCTGCACATTGACCAACAACTTAATTTTAGCTCTGCCAGTGTAAAAACAGAAACTGAAAAATAAGGGCCAGTGATGTAGTCAGCTTGGGTAAAACTCAGTTACTGGCTAAAAAGTATACTTTTGGATGGCAGCAAAGATGAAATTTGGAACCTGAAAGAAAATCAACTATATAAGGTAAAGTGAAAACACTGGTTGAGAAGAATACTGGAGCTGTGCAGCAAAACACAATTCAAGCTTCTGCTTTGGTACAAGAAACAGCTTCCAGTAATTTAGAGGAAAAAATCATTCATAAATAAAACATTGAAAGAATAGATCAACTCAAATAGCAACAGCCAGAAAAATAGAAGAAGCTTTAACTAGCTCTTCAGATGAACTAATAAAGCTACAGAAATCAAAAGTTGAAATAAAGAAAAGACTGGCTGAGTATGGGAATTTTCAATAAGATAACCAAACACTGTGTGACCCTGCCACCAGGAAAACCAAAAATGAAAGGTAGACAATAGTCGTTATAGAAAACATGTAGAGCTTTAATTTAACAACTGATAAAAATCAAAGTAAATTAAAAAAAAACTGCATAACACTAAGACGTTAAGTGCTTTTGTCAAGTAAGCTGGAACAAGTACTTCTTCAGGACAAGAAGTAGCGGTTTTGAGCTGTTTAAAAAAACTTACATCCTCAGTTCTTATTAAAATTTAAAGGGACAGATACCTGATTTAAAAAACAAACAAACAAACTAGAACACACTGCATAACTTCAATGAAACACAAAGGAATCAAAATAGAAACTGCTGTTTAAAAATTAATAAATGTAAAAACTGATTGATCAAATTAGAACCAGTGCATTATTAGGAATATGATATTAAAAATATTTTAAAACAGGTTAAACAAAGCCAGTTGTAATCAACAATGTAAATCCAGAACCACCCTATGGTCAACAGAGGTGACTAAAACAACAGCAATGAAATTAAACATTGAAACCCAGCTATCAGAGTTTGGTAGCCCTCAGTTTCACAACTGGTAAAATAGAAATCTGGTCATTGATTCCAAGGAGATGAGTGGTATCCAGCCTAATCTGAAAGTAATATTCCCTATAGTCTAAACAGGTTTCCTACAATCCACCCCTGGAGCTGGGTTCAACAATATCCAATATGTTAAAAACAAACTTATTAAAAGACACACAGGACAGCAAATGATTATATAGAAAATTTTTAGAATTCTTAGATTGAATATCATATGGGTGTTCATAAATTCTTTTTCTAAGAGAACGTTCAGTTTTGCCTATGTAAAAGGCAGGACAGGATTCACACTTAGGCAGATAAGCCACTCTGCTTGTGTTATAATTTCCTTTGTAGAAATGGCTAAATAGTTGCCCAAAGCCAGGCAGTCTAAATCCAAAATATATGAACAATATGGGTATCTCCCGCAATTGTAGATCCCATGGCTGGGAGTCTTGTATTTTTAGGTAGATGTTTCTTTTCTAAAAAGTATTCTTCAGATTACTACCCAGCTTGTAAACAAACATCGACTGCTCTCCTAACTTATTAAGGATGTCACCATTGGTTTTAAAAATGTGCCAGTTGTTTTGACTGATGTTAGTAATCTTGTGTGTGGTCACTTGGTGTTTCAGCACAAAGAACCTGTCCCAAGAGTCATGGCTAATCAGATTGTCCTATATTCATATCCATGGTTGATTTGTAGTCAGGCACAGGGTCAATTCCCAGTATTGGTATCAACCTCAAAGGTCTCTTTCACCCCTTTTTAATTATCTTGTCTATAAGAGGGGCTGGGTATCCTCTCTCAATAAACATGTTCTTAAGTTTGTCAATTTCTGTATTAAAATAATCATCTATGCCTGATGAAGTTTTGCCACTTTGTTAATTTTTCACACATTTAATTTGGTTGATTTTATTAAATAATCCCGATGTATCAACTAATCTGTGTAGACCCTTTTGTGCATTAGCATGTAGATTTGGTTTTACTTTTCATAAAGGTAATTCACTTTTTTGTTAAAACTAATTGGCATTCTTTTATTATAACCTTAACAATGTTAATTCTATTTCTATCCCCTTTTTCTACTTTTAGTTTTTCAGTCCACAATTTGGTTTATTCATCCAATTTACTAATGCCTACTTTAAACCAACTTTTAATATTCTTGGACACCAATCACTTGAAACCACTTGAAACCACTATACATAAGCAGCTGTAAAAAGTCTTTTGTTACATTCTAAGATAACTAAAGTAAACATGCCTTTAGGGTCATAGTAAACATATTGCATTTTAGGCACTGTGGCACTCTTTTTCCTTACAATATTAGTCCCTCTCCTTTTATGTTTAAATGATGTGGCCACTACAAATTCATACTCTTTATTAATAAGAGAACTAACCTATTTCTCTAAAAGATGAGTTTTATGAGATAAGATGAAGTTTGTCTTGTTAAAAATGTAATATTTAAATAAGGACTTAATTTTATTAGCAGTGTTAATGATGTTTACGTTAAGAGATAATATTTTAAAGAACTCAGCCAATTACAATATAGAGGATGTTTATTAGATTAGATATGTCAGCTGAAGTGTCATGTCAAATAATAATTCTAATTAGTACTTTAATGAAAAAGAAAGAGATTTATCTTAATATAGAGTAGATTAACACAATGTACAATTTAAGACAGCAATTCTATAGCTATAGATTGATGTAGATAACTAAAATAAGTAATCTAGGAATGTTGACATTAACCCACAAATCCAGAGAAGTTCTAATTTCTGTTTAATAATCTAAACTGACTAATTCCTAATGAGATAAGACCAGAATATCAATAAAGAGAGTCTCAACAGATCATTATATTATAGCAGAAAAACACATGTAAATATGGTTCTAAAATAGATCAGGAAGAATGAATAAAATTATTAACACATCTAAAATATTTTAACACCTTAATAATTATTATTAAGTCTGTTATGTTTATTACTATAAACCTGAATATATCATCCATAGATAAAAAATACAAATATCAATGAGATTTTCCATGTAACAGAGAATATGAAGAAACACTCTTTGCCAGCTTTTAGAAATCCAATTAAAATTTGAAGGATATTGTTTCTTATAAATATCTTGAATACAACTCCCCTACCTTTTTGATAGGCATAACTACCTGAAACATGTCTTATCTCACACAATCTATCCATCTCTTTGCTTGAAGCTTTTGTTTCCTTTTGCCATCTTCCTGTCTGCCACAGATCATTTTCATCAGATTATTATTTTTAGTCAATATTATTTTGTCGTTTAATGCTAAGATCAGTTTAATTGTTCTGTTAATATCTATCCCATATAGAGTACTGAATATAAACAAGAATTTTATTTTTTTCACTGACCCAGATGAAATGGAACTATCCATGAAGTTACCTACTTCATCCATCACCATAAAGTAAAAAGGCTATATAGGTCCTGATTTGTCATCTGTTTTATCTTCTAATACTACCAGTAAAAATATTGATAATTTATGTGAGGTCCTTTATTAAATCCTTGCTGCGTTCATGACTTCAAAGCAAGGAGGCTCAAAATAATGCTTGTTTAAGTTCTTCTGAAGCTTTCATGTGAATGTCATCTACTCAGAGTTTTTGTTTTATTTTCTTTCCATTCTCCTTTCATAAATGTGCTTAAATAAGTTATTATAAGTTCAGTAATATCTCTAAGAAACTCACAATCCAAATTGGGTGCACACCAGCAGACAAACACCGAGGTACTCCTAAAAACACAGGTTTATTCAGAAATATACAGTTGAGCGCTTTCATCTGTTACATGAATCAGACTTCATTCGAACAACTCCCTTTCTTAAACACTTCCCTTTTATACCCTTCCTATTTTTAGTTAATTATTCAATTAATTAAATCCATTCCATTTAAAAACATGTGTCCTAAAAAGTACAGCATACGTATCTTTTATACACTTGGTAGTTATATAAATAAAAAATATATACTTAAATAATATGTGCAAACCTCTACAAAATCTTATGAACAATTCTATTTAAAAAAACTCTATAACTTTATAAAATACACCCATGTCTTTTCAACTTCAATATACTTGATAAACTGGTACATTCATTTATTCCTGGGTAAACACTGGCATTAAACCTCAGCTGCCAACATAATTCACAAGCATCTAAATGTTCAGGTATAACCCTACCATGTACGTCATTAATAATAATATGTTGAATGACCAAGAAACGAAACTTGTGACTGTTATTTTTCTCTATATGTCTACTTAATGCATTAGTTTTGAGTCATGTTGCTATATCTGATATATGTTCATATATTCTTGTCTTAAATGCCTTAGCGGTTTTACCCACATAGAATGCGGGGCATTCTAAACACTTGGCTATGTCATCCTTTCTGAAACAGGACTTTATTCTCTGTGTATTATATGGCAATCCCCAGTTATTGCTGTTTTAAGATTTAGGACCTTATTCTAGGATCACAAAAATTCAGTAGTTTGAAAGTTCTGCTTATGATTCTGATAACTGCTGAATGCTAATTTTAAGTTTGTGTCATGTCATAGTATTGTGAACTTCTCCCCAAAACTATGTCATTAGAAGATGATCACTGCAGAAAAGTACTTATGCCTACTTAAGAGTGCAGAAAAAAATGTATTTTACTTTTGCAAGTTTTAGGGAGTATAGAAAAGTGAATTCTTTGACAAAAGACTTATAATACTTTTCATAATTTAAGTCTACTCTGAACAAAATTTTTAATTTTCCATTTGGGAAACATATTTTTAAGATCCCATTCAGGTGAATTTTATTTAGAAAAGCTATATGAGATTTGGTATTTTGGACATTGCAATATATAAGAATTTTGTCCTCCATTATTTAAAATAACCCTTAACATTTTCGTGTTCTTGATAGCATTTTTTTTTTGCCTTTTTTGAGGATTTAATTTTATTCCAGCATTCCTTACAACTCTAACCACATACCATCATTCCTTTTTATGCTCTATTATCCCTCAAGTTAGTACTGATATTTTCCCTTCCAGGAGAAGGCGAAGGCCGAGGTACCAGAATTAAAAGAATTTTCAAACTCACAGTGGATGTGTTCCTGTTTCGTATATTTGATGATTTTGGTGCTTTGAAGGAGTGGAGGTGTTGTATTTTCCCTGCAAACTCAGCTATGCTTCGGGATACAAAACATTTCACAGAATCTAATGTAATATATGGTCAAGCAATGTTTGTAACAAATGGAATCCCTAAAGTAGCATTGTCCAAATGTACTTTTTTTCTTGAAAGCAAAGACAGGAGTGCACTTTGAGTTCTAGTAAATGGAAATGGTTAGAAACATAAAAATACCCACAAACAGAATTTTAGCCCCAGTAATAACTGCTTTCAGACTTCTAAAATATTAACTAAAGATGTAATCATCATTATCATGTTTTCTTCATGGGTGAGCTCTTGCTGGCCCTTGAAAATCCAGGGGAGAGAGTGTAAGTCTTGCAGCGAGCCATACCCATATCCACAGCAGGTCTCCAAGGTGAACAGCCTCTGGAATGTTAGAACAGTATAAGTTAGGGATATTGGCAAGCCAGATCTGTAACTTCGGGATAAGGATTGGCTCTAAGGGCTGGGTCGATCGGGCTCAAGCATTAAGTGAAGCTGGGCATGCAGTTAGGATATTACCTCAACTGTTGTCATCTCTCCCAATTTAGTGCCAGTATCCTACATTTTTCAACAGTCATGTGTGATTATAGCAGGTCTCTCACATAATCTATCCATCTCTGCTTGAAGTCCTTGTTTCATCTAGCCTTCTTCTTGTCTGTCACAAATCAACCTCAACAGATTGTCTTCTGGTTTCTAGCACACGTACCTGAATGGTCATAAATGGTTCTCTGTGATACTCCCTGCAACTGGAGTTACTTACATGTCTGCTCTGATGTTCTCATTCCTTCATCTATCCCACTGTTTGCATCCTACCACCCATCTTAGGCACTTCACCTCTATCACCTTTAGCTTTCTCTGTTGCTCTACCTTCATTGCCCAGACTTTTGTACCATACAGTAGTAATGACTGCACTCTGTTTTGTACACCTTACCTTTCAGCTTCCTTAGCATATTTCTGTCGTACATTACTCCTGGCACTCTATGCCAGTTGGCTGCAGCACCTCTGATTCTTGCTTTGACCTCCACATTCAGACTTCCTTTCTCCTCAATTGTCCCAGTGGCACTTTTTCTTTCTGTTTTAATTTTCAGCTTCTTCTGATTGCCCCATTTGCTGCCATGATGAATTAATTGTTTTTACTCAGTTTCATTCTGTGAGCATCCAGTTTTGCATTCCATTGCCCTACCATTTGCTAGAGTTCCTACTCAGAGTTTGCCTCTAATACCACATCATCTGCATACAGCATCGTTGTTGATCTATCCCCTCTAATCTCTTTGCTGGTATAGAATGTTACCAATTTGAACAACACTTGGTTCAGAGCTGGAACTTGATGCATACCCACTCCTACTGGGAACCCCTCTCTGAGTCAGAACACTGTTCATACTTGTTTCATTGGGTCCTTGTACATAGCCTGCACTAATTCTACCAATGTTTCTGGGATTTGATTTCTGGGATTTTGAACAAACTCAGGACTGTCCAAATCAGCTTTTTTGGAACCTTTATATATGCTTTCTCCAAGCCTAGGAGTACCCATTTTTATTTATTTAATTATTTATATACTTTTTTAACTGGGGTCAGTTGAGCTCTTTCCTCATTTCTGACTTCTTCTCAGCTACTTGTCTTACTTTAAACATCAGTTTGGTTGTGCTGCTTTTTGATCTGAATCCATACTGCTCGTCACCCATCTTACTTTCCATTACTGTGTATATTAATGCATCAGTCACCCTCTCCAGAACTTTCCTGCAGTGTGACCGGAGTATAGTGCTTCTATACTGCCCACAGTTATGAATAACCCATTTTTAATTGTGTACTGATACTAGAATGCTTATTTGCAGTCAGGGAATATGTATTACTGTCCTTACTACTATAAGAGCCCTCTGAAGCCATTTTTACCCAAACTCACTCAACATCTTGATTATATCTGCCCTGACCCCATCTAAGACTATTGCCTTCCTGACTTAATTTCTCTTGGTGTTATTATTAATTCTGCTAGGGTGGGCTCTTCTTTTTCTTTCATTGTAGGCTGTGTCAGGGACAGTACAGCTTCAAGGGATTTTCTTAATTTGGAAGCTGCTGGAAATATTCCTTCATCTGCCTTTGATGTCCCATGGACAAGTTAGCAGGTTGCTGCTGACATCCCTTATGATGGGTGTCTGATGGCCATCTTCTTTACCTTTCTGTCTTTACCTTGCAACCTGTTAAGAGTTCCATTGTGCCATCTGCTGAGTCATTTTTCAGATGTTAGTAGAGTGCCTCTGAAGAAGTATTCTTTGCTGTTACAACTACTCGCCTAGCCTCCCTATTAGCCAACCAGTATTATTTTTAGCCTGTTTTTTATTGTCTATTTTCCACTTTTATCTGCATATCTTATTTCTTTTGATTACTTCCTGGACTTCTGCATTCCACCACCTGATTTCCTTATGTACCTTATTTCCATACCAGGCTCAACCACATATCTGTTCTACAATCCTCACACGTACTGTTTTGAAGCATTTGCATTCTTCTTCTTCAGCTTTACTTATCTTCTCTTCTCCCTGATACACAAGAGCCCTGAGTATTTCTTTGAAGTCTTGTGGTTTCTCTCTAGTAAATTTCCAGGTCTTCAATCTAGTCTCTATTGACTTAAGAGCCTTTTCTGACCAATGTTTGCAATTGATTCTGTCAACTAGGGGATTATGCTGTGGGTCGAATGCTTCACTTGGAAGACTTTGCAATAGCTGATTCTAGTCAACGCCTTTCCTTACTAGGAAGAAGCTCACTTGTATTGCATGTTGGCCACTTTTGTATGTGATCTTGTGACTGTCCCTCATGCAAAGCCATCCACCATGGCCTCTCCTTCTGTATTCCTATTGCACCACCCATGTGGACCCCGGCAGTCCTCATATCTTCTTCTGTCTATCCTAATATCTGCATTAAGGGATCCATTATCAACAACAAGTCATGTTGCTCTGCCTTATCTAGTGGGTCTTGCAACTACCGCTTTAATGCAGTCTTCTCCACTATCACAGCCCTGTTGTGGGGCATAGGCTGTGATTATAAATACTACCCTATCTTTACACCACAGTCTGATTACCATGATTCACTAATTCTGATGATGTACCTCACTGTCTTATGAGACTTCTCTATCACAATTCCAACAATTTCTAATTTTTCCTGCCAGTGAGTTGTAGTAGACTCTGGATCTCATGACAAGTGATTTTGCTGCTCTACCCTTCCATCTTACTTCATGGATACAAAGGATGTAGGGAGAATGTCCAGCCTCTTCTTCACCATCATGTCATCTACTTCCATCTACATCTTGTCAGTGAGCCTATACTGACAGTAGCAATCTAAAGTTAATGTTTGGCAGGTTGATTAGATTTATGTCCAGCGTTTGCTCAACAGAGCTATTCCAGATAACTCAAGCTGCTCAATTGGACACCAGGTGGCGAGTAGCTTATGAGAACTGATGGCTGGTGCACACACTACCGCACACTGGCCTATAGGGGCACACAGACCCTTCCAATGTGAGAATGGGTCACTGGCATAGGTCAGAGTAGGCCAGGTCCTCAATACACTTAACACTAGCAAATATCTGTGGCCATTTTTGATGCCATTGGTCAGTGAGGTCTACGGCTAATCATCAAAAGAAATATACATCGAACAACTATTCAATGAATGGTAATCATCAAATTGCCATCCATTGAACATGCAGTTGTGAGACGGGAAAGTAACTACTTGGCCAACACTTCCCCGTCTCACACATGGCAGTATTACAAATCCCTTTTCCCCACTGTAATGCAGTCTTTGAGTTGGTATATATAGTTGGGGGGTGTGGGGGGTGTGGTGGGTGAACCCCCCGGGTGGGTTTGCAATACTGCCATGCATGACACAGGGAAGTGTTGGCCAAGTACTCACTTTCCCCATCTCACAACTACACATTGGATGAATGGCCATTCGATATCATCTGATGAATAGCTGTTCAACATTTAATTCTTTTGATGATTAACCATAGATCCTAGTCAGTGTGACCAAACACACCATCAACTGGCTAGCCATAGCACAATACACTGTCTGTGATCTATGGTCTCTTATCTACTGAGCAATGCAGTTGATACCCAAAGCACTTGGTCTATGCAACTCTTACCCCAATAGGCACCAACTAGAGTCTGTGTTGCCACCCACAACTCTATTCTTGGATGAATTCATGGTGGAAACACCCAATGTATTTTTGAAAAGTGGGAGAAAACCCACAGAGAGAACATTAAAACTCCACATAGCCATTGTCTGTAATTCAGAATCACACTTTGTACCTTGTGTGTTGCAGTTGGAGACCTTAACCATTATGCCAATAGATGATGTAATAGTTGGTGCAACTATGCTCATGCTGAGAATGTAGTACAGAATTATTATTTTCCATCTGCATTTAGTTTCCTAACTAACTCCATAAGGAAGTTTACCTTTTAACAATTCCTTTACAGGACACACTGTTGCCCTAGCTACTATATTACCCTATTGCCTGAATTGCTTCATTATGAAAATGGCAAGGTTTTTAGTGCTGGGGGTCGTGAGTTGTTTGCTCTTTCTATGACTACTTCAACTAAAAATAATTTTTTACAGTCAGTGTTTTCAGTTGCTTAAACTGATACATATTCACTCAGGTAATATGATTTTAATAGATAGCATCAATAAAACCACCCCACCTACATCAAAAATACCATTTATTCTTATTTGTTTGGTCAGTTGTTAATGCTTATTTGGATATTATGGCACCAGTGTGAGCAGAAACGTCTTCAGCATGTCATCCTTAGTACAGATTCAACATCTAGCTATAGCAGGATTTTCAATAAGAAAGCATGATAATCTAAAAAGCAAAAGGAAAAAAAAGAAAACTTGACAATTTATTCTCTGATTCACACATGTAGCTGAATATTCTTTGAGTGTTTTCATAAGGACTACAATTCTAGGTCAGTTAAATAACACATGTAGATTACAGTAGTAACTGTTAGTTTTCGGGAAAGTAAGTCATCATTTTGCACAGGTAACAAGAACATATCAATTGCATTAAAAGTTTCTGTTAAAAGTTAAATTTTTGTTAAACCAGATTAAGGGAGTTATATAACTGGAGAGGCTGCCTTTCTAACCTGGCACAGTATGATGAAAAACAAGAGTGCAGTATCAATCACGGAACTATGCAGTGATAAGCAGTTTGAGTCCCTAAGGTTCCTCTGTGTTTTTACCAGGTAAGAAAAACAATAAAATAAGATATTATTTGATAGGCTTCAAAAGGAATGTCAGATAAGTATTTACATCGAAGAAAGAGCAGTGTAATGATAAACAATGAGAGTTTAGGTAACTTAAAACTCCAGGCCTCTAGTACACCTGAGTGCAATAATCTCAGTTCAGGGAACTCTCATTTAACTTGACTAGGTCTTGCAGTAGTGATTGTGACTGCACTAAAGAAAAAAAATAGCTCCCTTTTGCACGTTGATCGTTATCTTGTAACCTTATTTTAAGGAGATTTGGAACTGCAATTTTCTGAATATGAAAAACAATTTCCAACCCAGAAAAGTGGAAAACAAAATGTTTTCTGGACAGAACCAACTTAAAAAAATTCACTATATATTTAAAAGAAGGTCTTATTTCCAAGGAAAGTAATCCAAGAAGAGGCAATCTAATAATTAGGTGTCTAGGGGCACATTATCCTAATGATAAAGCTGATATGATGTTAAGAGAAATTCCCATCTTGATAGCCAAATTTGTAAAAGCTCTCCTAGCATATATTTTTTGGAGATTATATATGGTTCTTTGCCTTTTTCCTCTGCAGTATTATGCCCTAGACTCATATAAGTAAAATTACTAAGTACTGCAAATTGTTTCCGTAATTTGCTAGAAGCCAAAAAAGAGAAATATATTGCAAGAAATGAATACAGTTTAATAAATTCAGCTAATGTACAAACAATCGTATGAGCTGAAAGAACTAACATGTTAAAGAGAATAAAATTGCTTCTTCAGCATGATAATAAATTCAAATAACTTATCCATATGCTGTGTCTTTTTCTTAACTTAAGATACAGGTGTATGAATGCCTAGCAAATGTAACAGATTAAGAACATTTTAGTTAACTGAATCTACATTTATTTTGAACATTACACTGCAATGCCACATTAACTATATATCAGTAGGACTTTCAGGTTACCACCTTAAAAAGTCCTTAATAGGAACTTGGGAACATAGGAATACTTTTATGAAAGCAGTCACAGGAACCATACAATATGTAGCCATATACATCTTTAAATAGGCATGCTTAAAAGATCTTGCCACCCTTTACAAACTTTTAATAGTTTTCACCTCCCAAATTGATCAGGGCCATACATAACAACATTGGTGCAAGTTCTGAACAAATTCTACAGAATGTGTATAGAGATCTCTGTGTTTGTGTGTCTGTCTGTCAGTCTGTGCATGCATATTTTAAATTGAGTGTTATAAGACATTATAGTAACATACTTGTATTTGTCTGTAAGGGTTTTGTTTTACCTCTCTAAATACTGGTAGGTGGACCATTATCTATTACTGGTTAAATAGGAACTAGTTTTGCAGCATTCTGAGATTAGGTCACTCATGATGTTGCATGTGTGCACACATAATGGTGCCCCCATTAAACGTGTTTACTCTCTAGACTGCATATCTATCTGTACTACTGTGTCTTATCTAATCCTCATGCTATTGTTAGTGAACCAGCTATGCCAGATCTTGAGTGGTAATTTAATAGACATATACAGGCATTTCTTGGCATAATGTTTTTTACCCAAAGACTAATCACAGTTTGCTTTTGATCCCAGCATGGACCATTTTTACTGTCACTGTTGATGAGATAATGGGTCTATGATTTGCTGTTTGGATTTTATTAAAAGTATATACTAGCTTTTATGTCTAGGTCGAGATGTAACCTTTTACTCACTGTTGAAGTCTGCTCTTAGCTCACAACATCAGTAGAATAAAAGGTCATATGACTGACTGCTACAAATGACTGTTTGCTGGTACTGATACTTGAAGTTCCCAGTATGTTCATTTTCTGGCCTTCTCACGTTCATTTCCCCATTCTGAAGTTAATTGTAACCTGGTTTGCAACAAAGAGTGTCTGTTTCCCCTCCCCACTCCTGAAATGTTTTGCTTTGACAATTCATTTTAAATGTTTAGATAAGAATTTCACAAAAAATGCACTAGAACCCAACAGTTTGGCAGCTGAACTTTATTTTACTAGTACTTCTGGCACCTCGGCTTACTCCTTCAATGAATAACACTATTGCATCAAACCACTTCATTTATACAAGGCTTCTTCTCGATTACACAATCAATAATGATTAATTAATCAGTTATACAATCAAAATATTTTGTTCATTTAATGTGCACAAATCTCAAATTATTTTTTTAAATTGCAATTTCAAATAAATACATATAATATTATTACAAAAACTTTCATAAAATAAACTTTCTTAATATTCAAGTTAACTTCCAAACTCATCCCCTTAGGCTGTATAGTTTTATAATTTAAATACATTTACTTTCCAACTTCAACAACATGTGCATGAAGTCTCACGCTCTACCTAATTGTGGTTTAGCTAATACACTGAAGAAAAGAAACATGATAATGGAAGTCTCAATGCTTTAAAACTAAACTAAGGGTGGCATTGATAGTCATTAATGCAAATGCATTAGGGGAGTCATGGGCGAGTGCAGACAGGCGCAGCTGAGCCACAATTTATAGAGGCCATTTATGTTAATTTAGTTATGCAAATGAGCAGACAATGAGATGGTAATGAAAAGTGACATCAATGTTTTTATGCTAATTGATGCTATTTTATACCATTTGCAATTCACAGTTAGTTTTTCTCACTTTCCTGCGCTAGTTGCAGATGCATTATAAAAAGTGAAACCTCACCAAATGTATCAGAGTTGCATTTGGTGAAAATGCAATCCCTTGCAATGAGCCTTGCTATTTCTATGTCAGAGTAGCTATACTGACTTGGCCAAAACCACTTGCACCCAGTGGCATTCACACAGCAAGAAGGTGAAACTATAAACAAAGAATTACTCATTATAAGTTTGATAAACAAGAAATCCTTGATAGGTTAATAAGGGTCTTAGTGGGCAGGCTTCTGCTTCATGGATACTGAAGGCATTCCTAGAGGTAGTTTTAGCACATTTGGATGAGTACATCTATTTCCCAATGTTTTTTCAGGACCATACTGGCCTATGCCTGCCTTTTATTGGAAGGCACATTTCCCTGTGTGAGTGGTGCCGTAATAAGAAGGGTTTCCATTTCAGCAATTGCCAGGTAGTGTGTGATGCATGGGGGTGCATCACCAATGTCTCTGCCTATATCCTGGCAGTAAACAGGATTCCCATATCTGGCACACTAGCTCACTTTACCTACCTTCCCTTATGGTAGGATGCTCAGTGGTCATCTTGTTGGTAAGTTGAAAGTGTTTTTTTAAGTAATTAGTTATTCATGTTAAATGTAATTGCTGCATATTCATCTGTATTTTCTTATTTTTTCCACCTCCCATTTCTCTCTCTCTTTAATTTTTCTTTTTCTTTTTTTTTTTTGAAAGGGGATGCTAGATATCCAGTGCAGCCAGGACTCATAACTCCAGTGAGAAATCTATCTGGAGCTGTAGATGAGAAGTAAAACATATCATATATACCTGTCAAAAACCTGTTTTGTGATTGAGAGGGTGTTTGGCCTCCTGAAGTTGCCTGCATGAGTCTGGAAGTGCCCTTCAGTATGACCTAGCTACTGCATGTAAGATCTTCACTGCCTATTGCATTCTGTATAATATGATTATGCACTGGTCTGGTGGTGAAGTGGCCCATGCTGTCAATGCAACTTCCATTTCTAGTCCCACTATGACTAACGATGACCAGCCAGCAGCAGTATTAAGGGACCCCATATGGCAGGCTCATGCATGGCATGTGGCCGCACAGATTAAGAGGTGGCATCTAGTCCAGACCTATGGACCAGAATATTCAGGTTAGTGTTTCTTAAAAAAAAAAAAAAAAAAAAAAAAAAACACGTAGAGCACAATGTGGCCTCAGACTGCTTGCCTTTATCTTCAAAGTGTTATTCTGCATATGCAAACAGTGGTGAAGATGTGCAGGTGTGTTACTGGTGTATAACTGCAAGTGAAATATCAGTCTGTGTTTGACTTTATGATGTAGTGTCACTTTCTGTTGAGTTACCAACATGTTGTGAGGTGAGCAAGTCTGCCATTACACAGAGAGACTGCCAGCCACTTCCCTCATATTGCATCCTAAATACAACTACATTATCATCATCATCATTGTCATTGTCATCATCAGCAGCGGCAGCAGCACCTATTTTACTGCTGACTTCAACCATTTTTTTTGTCACTTTTAAACTGTTTCTGATACTGAGTCTGTAAACAAAATCATTACAACACATTTAATAAGAGTGCAAAAGCATGCATGCTTATAAGGGGGAGTGGGACACTTAACAATGAAGTCTGCCTTCATTTTAACTAGCTACTGATGTACAAGTCTGACCAAATAATAATGAATTGTGACATGTATTATTACAACACTGCTTGTCACCCTTCAGTTTTAAACATTTAAAAGGTGTATACTTCAAACCATCCTTCAAGAGATGATGAATGCAAATGCTGCTGCAGATTTTGGTTACATGGAACAGTGTACATGCCACCTCTAATTATTCCTGTTGCACCATCTTCTGTATCATAGTCATTCCCATGGATGGACAGAAGAAATTCATCATCTGGTGTTAACTTCATAAAATTTGGAGTCCCCCATAATGAATATTGCATTCTGCCGGACCTTGCTTCTAGCATGTCTTGTTATATTATTTGCCATTTCCTTGCACTGTGCCAAAGATCTGTTTCTGCCTTCAACTGCATTGATTTCAACAATTGCTTGGCTGCGTGCTTTGCTCCCCTCTGCTTGTTTGGGCCCCCTTTTATCAAACAGCAGTTTGCCATATCTCCTAAGTGCTGCCATAAACTATTAGCCTGTTATTCCTGCCAGCAACACAAATACATAGAAAGCAAAAAGAAATGTGATTTCAAAGCTCACCACAACTTCAGTTTATTCAAAACTAATGAAAGTAATTGCAGCTACATTAAAATGCAGTCGTGTCTGCCATTGTCAGGTATTCCTCCCCACTGACAGGAGTAAAACAACACTTTCCTTACACATCTGTATTTCTGTCTTTTTACACAGTACATGTGATCTCATCTGCAATAACAGGTTCTGAGATATATGGGTAATATGAAAGTTCTGTAATGATGCATTGTTCACTTATGACATTTTCAATGAACAGCACCACATGCCAAACGACTTGCAAGCACTTGCACATAATTCACTAGTCATTCAATGCTATGTTTAAAAACACAATACAGTTCAAAATGCATTGCAACTGACCTTTAAAACATTATGATAGCAACTGTTAATTGGCTTATTAATAACTATTAATTTATAAGATTTTTCTTACTTTTTGATATCTGAGTTATCGTAAGTAATTTGACACCTATCTCAGCTATTGAAGAATCAATATGGGGCAACTCAGCCTTGCGGCATAAATTTAGGAGAATTTACACATTTAGCATGCAAATTAGGTTAATTTATATGAATGTCTATAAATCCTACTATAACATGAATATGTTGCAAAGTATATCAGCATATTCTGGATTTTTGCCGATTGTTAACATGAGTGACACACTACATGAATGAATCTAAAAAGTCATGGATGCACTGTGGATGCTTATAAACTCCACAGCAGTCCTCACCAATGGCAAGATATTCATGGACAAGCACTGCTTGGCCCAAACTAGCCAATATAAGGATGTAGTGGTAATATCGAAAATGGAGTTGTCTGAATTTCAGGTTGTAATAAATCTGAAGGTTAATCCCTGGCCATCCAAGGATGTATATCACACCTTAACATATAAAAAGCTGAACACCAAAACCTAATCTCCATTCACAAACCCAAACATCCCGCTGGCCAGCTTCTACTCTCCTTCTCTCTAGGTAAAAAATGGAACTCTCTCCCTCCATCACTTAGGACTATACCTCACACGGAATCCTTCAAGACCCAACTTTTCTTACACCTATCATCCAAATGGAAATGTTCTTGCTTTCACCTTATATAAATTCTACGGATTTCTCCACTAAGCTCTCTATACTCCTGCACCTATCTACTCTCATATTTCATTTATATTCCTCCAAAATAGATTTAGCTGACTTTCAATTGTCTCTAAGTATGTAAATATTGTAAATATCTAATTGCCTCAAAAAAAAAAAAAAATTGTATTTCACTGTCTTCGATGTTTAGCATGCATTCCTGACTGTTTGTATATTTCTTTTGTATTTACCTCTAGTATTATGTAACCTTGATTGTACTGCCAATGGAGCTTTTCTCCCCGGGCCTCCACTGAAAATGGGCACTTCTTGGCCCAGTGGACTTCCCCGGTAATCAAACTGAAAATAAATAAATAAATAAAATAAAATAAGTCCTAGAAGTATCTCATCATATTAGTATTGAAATTTTTTCCTCTACTACCTATTAAAAAAAGTGATAAAAAAGAATAGGCTCCAATTCACTACAAGAAACCAAATACTGCTAAACTCAGACATAAGAAAAATGTAAATGTTATGAAAAAATATTACTGGCAACACTTTAGATAAATTTAGAAATAATACATTACTAATTCTATGCTCTGGTAAGTGTTTCCTTTAAGAAAAAAATTGTAAGACAAAGCAGTTTTGGTTACACCAAATCTGCCAATGTTATCAATACATGGTCTAATGAGCATGCTAGTAAAAAAGGGTTTTGTCAAGGTGATGTCACACCAAACAAGGAGTGGTTTTAAACCTGATTAGAACCGCCCTAACCACAGTTTTCTCATTCGGGTTCTGGCTCTTTGAATGACAGCAACACATGTGAAGGCACTAGGTCTGTTCCTGGCTCGTCTGAGAAAGAGAAGAAAATAGATATGTCAGGAGCTGGGTGACCACCTGTCAACTCTGACAGGTATAACACTCTCCAGTCAGCAGAACCGTCACAGGTATGGCAACTTTCCAAAGCATAGTGATGACAAGCTGGCCGTGTGGGTTGACCAGGTTTGGTGAGAAGGCCAGAGAAGTACATTTTTTAATCTGTATATAAATGTGTGTGTGTGTGTGTGTGTGTGTGTGTGTGTATATATATATATATATATATATATATATATATATGTTTATGTGTGTGTGTATGTGTGTGTGTGTGTGTGTGTGTGTGTGTGTGTGTGTGTGTGTGTGTGTGTGTGTGTGTGTGTGTGTGTGTGCAAAATACAAAAGGAGGGTAGAAAAATTGTATAAGTACACATACTTCAACATTCAGATATCACTTGAGGTGACATTCTGAAATGCATAAAAAAGTAGCATTTATATAATCAGGCATGCATTTGTTGACAACAGACAAAACTACTGCTACATGTTAAGAGGTTACACTAATAAATTAAAATTTCAGTAAAGAATATGAAAACAGTAATCAGTGTAGGTAAATCTGTAAATGTATTAGTGCTGTTCAAATAGGGCGGCCACGGTGGTGCAGTGGTTAGCGTTGCCGCCTCACAGCAAGAGGTTCTTCAGTTCAATCCTCGGCTGCGGTGCCTTCTGTGCGGAGTCTGCATGTCCTTCCTGTGGTCGCGTGGGTTTCCACCAGGTGCTCCGGTTTCCTCCCACATCCCAAAGACATGCTGTAGGTGGATTGGACACACTAAATTGGCCATAGGCATGAGTGCTTGCATGTGTGTGCCTTCTGTGGAAGGTTGGGCGCCAGGCTGGCAACTCGACACTGTAAAACTCCACTGCCAATCATGAGCAGACAGTGATCCGCTGTGGCGACCCCTAACCGGGAAAAGCTGAAGGAAGAAGATTAGTGCTGTTCAAATATCAGTAATATGACTGCATGTAATACAGTTATGAAATTAAACTTGCGGTTACAGATTTAAAGAATTGTGTAGCATTGCACTGAAAAAAAACTTGTAAGACCTTTTCTAGTTTTATAAGAATATAGTTTCTGTGAGAGATAACTAGATATAAGTAAAAAGAATTGCTGCACATACAACATGGCTGAAATGGTACTCATCATACATTACTTAGACTGTTGAGGGAGAGTAATGGGGGAGTTACTTTGCTGAAATAATGAGTGCCATGAAAGGAGATACTACCAGCCCAGCTAGCTGGAACCTTGTAAATAATTATATGTCATTTGTGAATATCAACATTATTTATATGCCTATGTTACAAATGTGTTAGAACTGTATGTCATATAAGATGGTTTATACAGATGTGTGCTGAAGAGATACTTTGCAAAGTACTGAGCTTAAAGATGTAACCACAGCATGCCCTACTGGAAAAGGAGCAGAAATGTACATACACTGTTGTAACTGTTTAAATGTATATATTTTAATAATGGAAATTAGAACACAGGAGATGTCAGAAAAATAGCTGAAATTGAATTAATTTTTGACAGCAGAAGACAGGATGTCTATACTAGGGAACTCTCTATTTTGTCTTGAAAGAGAAATAATTACTAGGCTTGAGATGTGGAAGTGTTTTATTGTTTTATGACTTCCAAGATCTGTCTTACATCTAAGGAAAGCCCTGGCTATTAATTGTTACATTTCAGCATTCACAGTTCAGGTATTCCAGAGAGTGCTACATGAATTTTTTTTAAAACAAAAAACATAACTGCAGTCATGCTTCTTTAGTACCCTTCACAATGCAATAGAATATTTAACTACTGTATTTTAGTAGTATACACGTGTATGTATTCAAAAGTTACAATCAGACAGGATAAGGATAAAAAGAAATGATTAGTTTTGCAGTCTTAAAGTTGGTGGCTTTGGAATTGCCTGCCCATACAGTAAATTTGTGTTTGGACACTCCACCTGGACCGATCTCATTTGGTCACTCAACTGAGTACAGTGAGATCATTTGGGAAGGACTTGCCCCTTGCTTCTTTGATTTCA
This sequence comes from Protopterus annectens, assembly GCF_019279795.1. Lineage (NCBI taxonomy): Eukaryota > Metazoa > Chordata > Ceratodontiformes > Protopteridae > Protopterus > Protopterus annectens. The sequence continues at coordinate 1,308,491,739 of NC_056729.1, forward strand.
GACACTACTACCAGTCCCATCTCATCAGTTCTATCTACTTTGTACAGACAGAGCATTTGGGAAGGACCTCGATGCTTTGCCAGAGATGGCCTCCACCTGTCACCTCTGGTGTTCCGGATCTAGGCCAAGGCTCTTGCCTCCCCCATTGTGCCTTTTTAGGCTATGTCCCAAAGACAAATCTCCCAACATAAAAGATCTGTCAAAAAGCAAACTGAAGGTTATGATGCTTAACGCTAGTAGCCTTAACCTGAAAAATACACTCACTGGAGGGTCTCCTCACACTGGAAGATGCTGATGTCTTTGCGGTCACAGAAACTTGGTTCAGGGCTGAGGAGAACACCCTTGCTTTACTAGGCTATACCTCATTCCACACTTTATGACCCCAAAACGAGGTCAGAATGACTAAGGGTGGTTGTCAGAGGTTGTCACGGTGATTAGGGAGTTCATCTTATAGGCACTAGGTGCAGGGTTTGATTCTCACATGGGGTAATGGATGGGCTTGAAATGGACAATAAAGATAGTTAGCTTGGTACTAATTTATGAACTTAGGGGTTGAGAGTTGACAATGGTTAAGGTGTTTACCTTACAGGGTTCCATGGAAGTAAATAGTGTGGGAAGAAATAGCCAGGGAATTGTTATGGCTAGGCTTGTATAGGCCCTAGGGCTGATAGCCTAGTACCAACCTATGAACCTATGGAGTCTCTATCTTCATTAAGGACAGGCACACCTCCAAACTGGTTTGCCAGCATGATGCACTGGAATTGCTCCAAATGCAACTGACAGTTGGCAAGACACCCATCCAAGTTATAGCCAGCTATAGACCCCCCTCCATGACTCAGGACACCCACTCATCCTACCTGGACTTACTTGACTCCATCAAGGTACCCCTAACACCCAGATCCTTGGTGACATCAACTACCCCACCACAGACTGGGTGAACTATTCCTGCACTAATGCACTCACCCAACAATTCCTTGCCCTCATCAGTTCTAATGCACTAGACCAGCTCATCTCATCCCCCACAAGGGGAGATAACATTTTTGACTTGGTTCTCACCAACATGGGCAACCGCTGCACCACTCCCATAGTATGTTCTTCCCTGGTGAGATCAGATATTATTGGTCTGTCTCATTCAAAGTTTCTATCCTACCCAACCCCTCTGCAGACATAACCAGGCTAAAAAATTTCTCAAAAGCTGACTACAACCTCCTAAGGGAGGTATCAGTAGTTTCACACCACTGCCACCCTGAGAGGACACACACAACTATGCTAAACAGTACGCCGATGCAGTATACAAGCACCTGTACAACTGAATGGACTCAGCCATACCCAACAGAACTAAAACCTGCTCCTCAAGGAAACACAAAACTGTCTGGTGGACATCTTCTATCAACAGGCTTTACAACAAAAGAAAAAAAGCTATTGTCCAAGGGTAAAAAGGAACAAATTCCAAATTGGAAAAACTCTCTCCTCAGCCTCAACAAGCAAATTAGATAACTAGTAAAAACCTCCAAAGCCAATTATGAAACTAGCCTCCAAAACGAATGGAAACTACAAGTCCTTCTTCAGTTACATCAGGAACTTCCATGGCAAAGCCCAGGTTTGTTCCAAATTAGTACTTAATTGTACCCCTTACACTGATCCTGTTCACTTAGCCAACCTGCTAGCTGATAGGTTCAGTTCAAACTTCACCCCCCCATTCCCCCAAAGGCCCATTTGACATCCCCAATACTTGTTCAACACCTCACATCTCATAGGTTCATAGGTTCATAGGTAGGTACTAGGCTATTAGCCCTAGGGCCTATATAAGCCTAGCCAAAAAGGTACCCTGACTTTCGCCACCCAAGACAATTATTTTCCTGTGCCCCTGTCGAGCAGAGCCACAGAAGTGATCCCTGGGGTGAATTTCCTATTTCCCATCCAATCATCAAGATTTTTCTTGAAGAGTGCTAATGAGGAGCTGTTTGACATAGATAAGTAGTCTGTTCCAGAGTATGGGAAGTCTCTGGGACAGGAATCTGTCCCTCCAGCATGTTCTGTTTATTGCGGTGATAAGGTTTAGATCCCTAGAGCATGTAGCTTGGAGGGACTGGGATTTCTTTAAGTGGAACATGTCCAACAGCTCTGGGCTTGACATAGCTTTGTATGTTAGGCAGAGATCACCTCTGAGTTGGCAATATGCAACAGAGTAAAGTTGGAGTTTTTTAAGATGGTCTGAGTAGGGCATCTGTTTGTGGCCAGTAATCCTGTTTGTGAGGTATTTCTGTGGCCTTTCCAGCTGTTGTAGATGTTTTGTGAGGTACATACCAAAAGGTGCATTGTACTTTATAATGGGTCTAATAAGTGATGAGTAGAGGGGAACAACGACCTCTTTTTTTCTGGATGAGAAATCTTTTGTGATGAGGTGAGCCACATAGAAGGATTTCCTGACCACTGTGGTGATGTGATTATCAAAGGAGAGATTACTGTCTACCTGTGTCCCAAGGTCTCTTATCACACTTTCGGCATTAAGTAGAATACCACTTATGTGGTAGTTCATGGGTAAAGAGTTTTTATGAAAGGGGATGACAGTACACTTTTTGGCATTGAGCTTCAGGCCATGGCTTTGACACCAGGCATCTGTCTCAGTAAGGCCCTTTTGTAGTATGCCCACATTGTTAGAAGTTTCGATTATGGCTCCTAGTTTGCAGTCATCTGCAAACTTTGTTAGCCAAAGACCTTCTGTGTTAGCCTGTACTTCAGAGAAGTAGATACCAAACAGAAGAGGACCCAGGACTGAACCCTGTGGTACTCCACTTGTCACTGGTCTGAAGTCGGATTTGGAGTCTGCTACTTTCACAGTGTGGGTTATGTCCATGAGCCAGTTGGCAACCCATCTTGTGACATAGGGATTTATACCTAGTTTAGTGAGCTTATCTATAATTCCAGAGTGGAGGGATGGTGTCGAAAGCCTTGGCAAGATCTAGATAAGCTGTGTGAACAACCTTACCCTCATCTATGGCTTTGGTGACTGCTTCAAAGAAGTCAATCAGGTTTAGGAGACATGATCTGCCTTTTACAAACCCAAACTGGGTAGGGTCGAGAGTTTGGAGATTACCAATGTCTTTTTTTATGAGTTCCATGATGATACTTTCCATGGCCTTGCAGACCAGGCTTGTTAGTCGAAAGGGGAGGTAGTTTCTGGGGTCTGTTGTGGGTCCCCCTTTGTGGAGTGGATAACTGTCATGGTGCACCATTCAGTGGGCACAAAGCCTGAGGTGAGGCTATGATTGAACATGGTACTTAGGTAGGGTGCCAGTTAATTTTGTAGTTGATGTTGAACGCAGCCTGGAATATTGTCAGGTCCCATGGATGCTGTGTTCTTGGCTTTGGAGAGTGTGTTTTTACCTGTGCAGCCATGATTACAGGGACTTTGCATTCTTCAGATATAGGGATGGGCCCTCTAGGGGGTGAGACGTAAAGTTAGCACTGAACCTATCTGCCAGGATGTTGGCAGTATCAGTTGGTTCTGTATATTTAGTGCTATTGTGCTGTAACTCAGAGCAGATCTGAGTGTTGCCATTGAGATTCTTGACATAGCTATAGAATGCTTTGTGGTTGTCTTTAGCATCAGTGGCAATTTTGTTTTCGTACCTAGCTTTGGAGGATTTTATGAGGGATCTCAGCTTCTTACTGAGGTTGACCAGGGAGATCCTCCAGTTATGGGATTTTACTCTTTTTTGAAACACCTTCTTTCTTCTATTGTAGAGCTTGTTTATGGCAGAGGACTACCAGATGGGCTTCCTTTTTTTGGAGGATAGCATCTTGGTTCCATTAGGGATAGCATGATCCATGCAGTCATGTAAGTGCTTATTAAGTGCATTTGTGTAGGATTCAGCTGTTGTACCTATATTGTCCATCTGCATGGGTGTCATGAAGTTTGCCACTATTGTCTTAGGAAGTGTGAAGTTGGCTTTGGAGAAGTTTTTTACGGTGGTTTCCCTAATTGGGGGTGGGGGTGGGATGTGGATGTCTAGGGTGATTAGCTTGTGGTCGTATCTGACCAATGAGGAATTGACGTCTGGTGTGGAACACCGTTTACCCATGTTGGTAATGACCAGGTCTAGGATATTGCTGCCCCTGATGGGAGTGTGAATAAGCTGAGCCAAGGCATTGGAATTTATGAATTCCAGAAAACGTTGAGCAAAAGTGTTGGTACATGAGTAGTTTTCCCAGTTAATGGTGGGGTAATTAAATTCACCCATTATTAGGGTGTTGGGTTGTACCCTAATACTTTCCAGTGTATCAAAAAATGAGGAGTGGGAATCCTGGGGCATGGTGGGGGGTCTGTAGCAAGCTAAAATCTGGATTGCAGTCTTGCCCAGAGTTAGTTGCACTTGGATATTCTCGGATGCATTATGCTGTGAAACTAGCCTGGAGGTGTGGATAACCTTAATGAATATGGACACGCCTCCACCTTTAGTGCTTTGTTCCGGGTTAGGTGGCTGAAAGTTGTGGTATAAATTATAGCCTGGCAATGCAGGGGTGCTCTCTGGAGCTTTGAACCAGGTGTCTGTCACTGCACAGATGTCGATGTTCTCCATTTTAAGGAGTGCCTCGAGTGAGTGCATTTTGAGGTTTAGACTTCTAGCATTGAGTAGCATTACCCTCAGATTTTGCTTGCATGTACCTGTTATGGTGTTGAATTTGTCATTTGAACCTTGCCTAAAAAAAGCACTATAGGGGTGGCAAGAGCCTTTGCCATTATCCAGAATCCCAAGGGTGATAGGTGCAGGCCATCTCTGGCAAAGCATCGTGGTCTGTCGATCATGTCGTCCCAGGCAGACAAATACTGGATCCCCTTAGAATGATACCAGAAGCTTAGCCAATTGTTGAAGTCAATCATTTTGTCCTTGTACTGTGGTATCATTCTGGGTGATGCTAGGATGCTACTCAGGGCTAGGGTCATACCTGCCTGGGCTACAAGATCAGAGAGCTCCTCCATGTCTCTTTTCATGTAGTCCAAGTAGGTACGTCTCAGGTCATTCACACCAACATGGACAATGACAGTGTCATATCTGTACTTATTGTGGAGTGACCTGAGTGCGTGCATTATGTGGCAGATCCTGGCACCTGACAGGCAGGTGACAGTAACTTTCTCCATGTTTAGCCTGGTGAGTAGAACATCAGTGTGCTTGACTATAGAGTCACCTGTGACTAGAGTGTTGGGTAAGTTGTTATGCCTTATGGGCTGTGGTTGAGTGGTACACTGAGTTTGTGGGCTATGTGTCATTTGGGTTGTGTTGGGGGGTGGAGTTTGCTTGTGTTTCTGCTTTGGAGGTCCCTGATGCTTGGGCAGGATTTTATTGAGAGCCTCCACAAATGTAGGTGTGTGTTTTGTGTTTCTCTGTGTGTGTTTTGGTGGTGTAGGTTTTGAGGGACTATGTGATGAGTGTGGTGTGGTGCAAGTGTTAACCTTCTCCTCTTGACTGTCTAGTCCAGTCTTGGATGAAGAGAGCTTTGCTTCCAGTTTGGCTATATAAGTGCATCTCATACAGGTTGTAGTGTTGGATGGTAGGAGGAGAGGGTTATCTGTGCACATGAGGCAATTGCTGCATTGCGCCAAGATGCCCAGATTATCAGGTAGACAGGAGAAATCACTGGGAGCTGACCCTTAGACATGCCTTGGATAGGTGCTTATTTATTAAGTACTAAAAACTGCTTTCCACTGGACAAGTGAGGAAAGTTGAGTGCTGTAGTAATCTGCAGCTTATTTAGTACTTAGTACAAGTTCTGAACAAGTGGTGAGTTCAAAGAAACAGATTTGAGTGCTGAAACTAGAAAACTGGCTAGTTCTAAGAAACAAAATTAAGCTAGAAGGCTTCCCTCCAACACAGAAAGGCTTGGGGGCTCAGAAGCCTACAAGTAGTCTATGAATTCAAAAAACCACACAAACTTGTAAAAACAGAAAAACAAAGGAATACAAGTCCAGCAAAGGTGTAGAACAGCTGCAAATAGCTCGCTGACCAAATGCGATTTAAAGATAATTTGAAACAACAATGGTTCGGGTTGATAGCGTTAGAACTTTTATTGTAACCAAGCACTTTCGGAGAGAATCGTATCTCTCCTTCTTCAGACAAAACGTGAAATGCAAAACAATCATTTGTAACCACTTCCCCCTTAAATAGGGTACTAATTAATCAATTATTTAATAAAGCACCATTTTCATTAAATTTAATATCATATTAAAAACATTTAAAAACGTAATGTTTAAAAATCAGCTTTCTCAAGAGATGAGATACCACACTGCCGATATTGGGCTGACTATAGAATACATTACCTTTATCATTTTTAAAGTGGTTTATTTCAAGGAACAAAAGGTGGACACAACATAATGTTACTCAGTTTAAAGAGTTTCATTTTCAAAAAAACATATACTTTTTGTATGAATTTCATAGCTCCTAGCAGGTTTATGACATATGGAGAATATGCTTAAAGTGGCTAGCATGTTCAGTGTTTTTAAAAATTATTTTTAAAACAATATTATTTTGGATGAGTGAACTAATTCCGATAAGTCTTTGACTTTTGAATGGATTGATTTTGTTAATTTCGTTACAGTTGAGTAAATTGATTATGGATTCATCTTTTAGGCTGCTTACCTAGAACTTCAATTATGACCAATGAAAAATATTATTTTCAATATTGTTAACATCTTTAAAACGACTGGATTGTCCAAACACAATAAAACATAAGCTATAGGGTTGTAAATATAATATGGTTAAGAGCACATATATAGTAACGGATACACGTTTACTTAAGCATTAAAATACCCAGCAGTTGTTCATAGAGGTCGGATCAAACCATGAACAGAAACGCTGTATAAAAATAAAGTTTAAATGCTTCAACCATGGTTTGGCTAACCAAATGACAACTGAAAGTGTAGCTGAGTGGGACAATAATACATACAGTTTGTTGTAGTACAGCATTTTGCGCCCACGGACTGTTTATTGTTTATTGTTGTATCGTTATACTTTTAAATGTTTATTATGTCATTTAAACACATGCACTAACCATAAATAAATGAGAGAGTTATAGCTCATATGCAAACATGGTTTTAACAAGCTCGTTTGCAAATATATAAAAAAGATGGGCAAATAGAGAAAGCTGATTTTTAAACATTACGTTTTTAAATGTTTTTAATATGATATTAAATTTAATGAAAATGGTGCTTTATTAAATAATTGATTAATTAGTACCCTATTTAAGGGGGAAGTGGTTACAAATGATTGTTTTGCATTTCACGTTTTGTCTGAAGAAGGAGAGATACGATTCTCTCCGAAAGTGCTTGGTTACAATAAAAGTTCTAACGCTATCAACCCGAACCATTGTTGTTTCAAATTATCTTTAAATCGCATTTGGTCAGCGAGCTATTTGCAGCTGTTCTACACCTTTGCTGGATTTGTATTCCTTTGTTTTTCTGTTTCTACAAGCAGTCTATACCACTTACAGGAAAGGCAGGAAACAAGCTTATTTTTTTTTCTTTTTCAGATGCTCTCTTTGTACACAGTAGGAGTGCCTGAAATCAGAATATGATCTCACTGCACTCAGTTGAGTGAGCAAATGAGATGGGCCCAGAAGGAGTATCGAAACACAAGTTTACTAGAGCGGCGGGCAGTTTCAACGCCACCAAGATAAACACCAAAACAAAACCAGGGAGGGTGGGTGGGGAACTAACTGAAAAAACAGAGTCAAAACTTCCAGTTCAGTTAATATTCAATGCAACACAAATAAATTGTAGATCAAGTGTTAAAGACGCTATACAAGGCAAAGAATACATCTTCCTTGGGACCTGATAGTATCCCAGGCTGTATTCTGCACCATCTCCAGCAAGAACTAGCTTAGCCATTGAGCACCCTTTTCAACCACAGCCCAATTACAAACTTCATTCCAGCAGAGTGGAGAACTGCCATTGTCATCCACTTGCACAAAGGTGGTGTCACTACTGATCCGGGAATCTATCGCCCCATTAGCTTGACAAGTCTGATTTGTAAAGCCATGGAGCATATTATTATGGATCTCATAAACAAGGACATAGGCAATTTCCAAGCACTTGATCCCACCCAATTCAGATTTGTCCGGGGAAGATCTTGCCTATTGAACTTGGTTGACTTCTTTGAGACTGTCACCAAATCCCTGGATGTGGGAAAGTCAGTGCATACAGCTTACATTGACTTGGCCAAGGCCTTTGACACAATCCCCCACTCAGGCAGCATCAAAAAGCTAACAAAACTTGGCGTAGATCCCTATCTTGTCAGTTGGGTGTCCAACTGGCTCACCGATAGGCTCCAGACTGTCAAAATAGGCACCACCACCTCTGACAGCAGACCTGTCACTAGTGGTGTCATCCAGGGATCTGGCATCTACTTCTCAGAGGTTCAGGCAAAGACAAAGGGCCTGTGGCTGACCAAGTTTGTGGATGACTGTAAATTGGGTGCTGTCATTGACTCCCCAAATGATGTTAACATACTGCAAGAGGGTCTCACAGCTACAAATAACTGGTGTCAAAGTCATGACCTTAAGTTAAATGCAAAAAAATGTATTATCATACCATTCGTCAAAAACATGGCCTCTACTGATTACCACATCAACAGCAACTCCCTAAACACACAACCTGTGGTGAGATACCTGGGTACTCAGGTTGACAACAATCTCACATTCGAACATCATGTGGCAGCAGTGATCAGAAAAGCCTTTTACTTGGTTCATTTCATAAGTAAAGGGATTGCATCCAGAAAAAAGGAGGTTATTACCTTTCTGTACTCCTCCCTCATTAGGCCTATAATTGAGTATAATGCCCCATTTGAAATGTACCTCTCCAAACACCTGCACCAACTGGAAAGGCCACAGAAATACCTCACAAAGAGAATCTATGGCCTCCAACATATGTCCTATGTGGACAGGCTCAAACTGCTATCACTCTGTTCAGTATCATACAGATTGCTCAGAGGTTATCCGTGGCTCTCCTACAAGACAATATTGGACCCTACCCTACTAGAGATGCTCGATATCCATACGTCTAGCTCCTTGCTCATTACCTGCTTGATAGGCCTAAATCTAATATGTGACATAAAAAAAAACCTGCTGGAGAGACAGGTTTGCCTCCTAGAGGCTGCCCCTTCTCTGCAATAGACTTCCCATACATGTCAAACAGAGTACCTCGTTGACCCTCTTTGTGTGCAACCTTGATGAGTGGATGGGAAACCACAAATTTGTCCCAGGGGGTTCCATCTTTGTCCCTCACTGACAGGGGCAACAGTTGCTGAATGAGGGTTCTTTTTTGAGGATAAACTCTTGGCTAGGCTTGTAAGGACCCAAGGCCATTAGCCTAGTAACCTCCTATGATCCTATGATTACAGGGAATATAAGACCTGTATATGGATATTTTATTTATTTATTTATTTGACATTTGTTTACTGGGAAAGTCTGACTGGGTCCAGGGACCCCCATTTTCAGTAGAGGCCCAGGGAGAAAAGCTCTAAAGTAAATAATTAGTACAGAAGAACTAGGCAAATGTATAATAAAGAATATGCATGTCAGCTAGATGAATTTATGAGAGGAAAAGGAAAAAAAAAGAAATGTCAATCGATTACTAAGGAGAGAAGTTGGGGCATGAAGAAGAGATCTGGAGTTGGCAGAAAAAGTAGTTAGCATGTGAAAGAATGATGGTAGATAGGGGTACAAAGAGGGTTGTTTGCCTGACTTATATGTTATCAAAAAATTAAGAGTAGGAGTGAGAAGATGTAGGTATAAATGTAGTGAAGAGCAAAAGGTATTTGCAGAGGTAGTTAAAGAGAAATGATATAGGATTAAGTGGGATTGGAGCAGGAACAGATCCATGTTTGAATTCTTTCAAGGCAAATTTAAGTTTGTGAAGGTTGTCATTTCCTTTAATATTTGTGGAAAGATTGTTACAGGCTTTGACAATGGAATAGGAGTAGAGGTATTTTCCAACATTTTTATTGGGCTTGTGTACCGATAGAAGTTGTTTGCCTTTGGATGGAGATCTAGTGGGGAGGTAGCTAGAGAGAACAGAAGTTAAAGCAGGGCAGCTAGTGGGCTTATAGATAATGTTGTGGGCAGTTGAGTTTTAAGAAGTTAAGATGTTGTGGTAGCTCGAGCCATTGTAGTGATTAAAGTGAAGAGCAGTGGTGAGAAGAGTAGGAAGAGTTTGTGGCAAACTTTGCTATTTTGTTATAGCAGGCTTCACGTTTTGATAAGAAGGAGATCTGGAGATTAGGAAGAATATTAGCCCCCATACAAGAGGGAAGCTAATAAGTATGTATTTGCAAGAGGGATTCTGGTAGACAAATCGTGAATGTTTGTAGAGTAATATACATAGTTTGTGGTATATTTTTATGTTTTTTTGGATATGAAGATAAAATGTTAGGTTTTCATCAATGATTACACCTAGCAGCTTGGTGTGTGAGACTGCTTCAATTAGAATGTCATTTAGGGAATGAATTTTAAAATTTGTTTTTTTTTCTTATTTGTCCTTTTGGAGAAAAGTAGGACTTTTGTTTTATTGAGGTTAAGTAGTATTTGGTAGATATTTAACAAGAGTTCAATGGATGCAAAAGCTTCTTGGGTAATTTGTTGCAGGTTAGTTAGGTTATTTGATGAGCAGATAATAGCTGAATCATCAGCACATTGGATTAAAGTGGTTTGACAGGAGGATGAATGAAGGTTGGTTATGAATATGTTGAATAGAAGGGACCCAAGGATGAAGTCTTGGAGTACCCCAGTGATGTTTGGAAGGAAGGAAGAATTGGAGCCATGCCACTTTACTGACTTCTGTCTATCAGACAGATACCTTTTAAACCATGTCAGGGAGGAGGATGTGAGGCCAAGTGAGGAAAGTTGGTATAAGAGCTTAGTGTGAGAAACCATATCAAATGCATTAGACAGATCTAAAAACAGTGCAGATACAAGTTGACTGGAATCTCTGCCATAATTTACAGTGTCCATAAAGGATAAGAGAGTAATTGAAGTGCTGCGATTTGTTCTGACACCATGCTGGGTTGGGGTCAGTAGTTTGTTGTGGAGAAGATAATACTTAATGAGTTGTGTATGGACACATATTTCAAGCATTTTAGACAAAGGTGATTAGATAGATCTGAGCAGTTACCTCCTTTGTGTAGTTGGATAATGAAGGACTACTTACAGATGCCTGGGACATATGATTCTGTGACTGATCTGGTAAGAATCCTGAGTGGGTAGGCTATGGCCCCAGCAGCAAAGTTGAGGTATTGAGCAGGAAGATTATTTGCTGAGTCAGAACTTGCTTTCAGTTTTAGTAGAATTTTTTTTATAAGCTTAGTAGAAACTGGGTGAAGTGTAAAGGTATGAGTAGTAGCAGCAGGGCAGTGACATTAGTGCTTGGTAGAGAAGTATTGTTAGCTGAGGATTGGTTTACTGAAGGTGAAGGGTGAGTATTGTTTGTCACTAGGTTAAAAATACTGTTGATGAAGTGAGAGTTAAAGAGGGTGACAATTTCACAATGGGATTTAAATGGGTAGGTGGTGCAGTGGTGTAGCTGTTAGCATTGTTGCCTCACAGCAAGATGTTCCCTGGTTTGATTCTCGGCTGGGGTGCCTTCTGTGCAGAGTCTGAATATCCTCCTTGAATTCATGTGGATTTCCACCAGGTGCTCCAGTTTCCTCCCACATTCCAAAGACATGCAGTAGGTGGATTGGACACTCTAAATTGGCCCTAGGTGTGAGTGGGTGCATTTGAGTGTGTTTGATGTCCTGTCCAAGGAGGGAGGGGCCTTGGGCTAGCAACCTGAGCCCATAAAACCTGTAACTGTTGCATAAACATTGAGTGCTGAAGGGTGCTCATTCCCCAATGTACCACATGGTGCATAAATGGGAAAGACAGACATGAGAGAGATTTATCTGAGGGAGGGATTGGAATTTTTTTTTGTGCCTGGTTTAAGAAGTGAACTGATTGATGATCAGAATTTTTGGGGCTTGTGAGAGTTATTAGATTGCTGGTAGTTATAAAACTGATTCTTATCAGTGATAGTGAGTTTTTTTACTTTATTTTACAGTTGTCTGTAATACTGTAAGTAATCATGTGTTTTATTTTTTAGCCATTCATTCCCTGTTTTATTTCTTAGGGACATTAGTTGTTTGGTGGCACATGATTGTCATGGGACATGATTGACTTTAATTCTTTTAGTATGAGGAGGAGCTAAGCTGTTAAGAATGCTTAAGAATATGGTGACAAAGTGATTTACAGCTGTATCAAAAGGAAGACTTTTTAGGTTAGTCCAGTTAGTAGATTGTTAGTAGATTTTAGTATGTGTAAAAAGGACTCTAGTTTAAACTTTGTTAGGTTATGGATTGTCTTTATAGATGCTTTTTAGGAGTATGTTGGTGTAGGAGAGTAGGTGGTCACTTAGTGTGTTGGGAAGGGTTCCTGTTTGTTGAAATTTACTTGGCTTGGATACTAGGATGCAATCCAATATAGATCCTTGCTTTCTATTTTATCATACCTTGTAGGGGATAGTATAAGTTGTGAGAAATTGAAGAGGTTTATACAGGTAGTGGGAGAAATTGATGTAAGAATTAGCCAATGTATGTCAACATCATCAAGAATGATTGTTTCATAAGAGATATTTGTTATGACCCAAGATAGGCCCCCGGATTCAGCAAGCCCTGCACAGCATGCATGATTAGTGTAAGAGGTAATGTTGGCAATATGGCGGCCGAGCCATCTACGTACATGGTTGTTTGACATGCACTAGTGCTCTTGCACTAGTCCTGCACGTTCCCAGCCCTTGTATGCAAATTACCACATTTGCAGGTGAAAACCATGCAAATGAGGTAAATCTGCTATCCAGGAAGCTGGAATCAGGCTGTGCAGGACTAGCATAATTTGCAGAAATGTACTCGGTTAGTAATCAAGTACATATCTGCAAAACCCAAAACTGAGACATGACCACTCCACATAAAGGCTGCATATTATTGAGAAAGCATGCCGATGGCCAAGTATAAGGCCATTGACATTGCAAACAATACAAAAAATATAAAAATCAACTTTTAATTTTTTTTTCGCTGATCTCAGCTGTTTAAGCATAGGGCAGCAGCGCACAAACGGGATCCTAAAGCAAGCATTGTAACTAAAATCAGTATTCTGCCATGCAAGTCAATGGCAGGCAAAAGACAGCCTGGTCAGTGAATAGTGGTTGGTAAGGGGGGAGGCTCAGTGTGACACATGTAACTATGCATTAGCAGGCAATCCTATGCAAATGAGGGGAAGGATAGTGAATTCCAGTTTTCCTCAGCATGTGAGGCAGGTCCCAACAGTAAGAGTATGAATAGCAGAGTGCAAGACTAGGAGGTAGGTGACATCATGGGTGGGTGTGTCAGGCATACTGTAAGCAGATTGGAGCCCTGTGGCTTGGGTTTGCTCCTAGCTTAGCACAGCTAAGCTGGGGGTGTGTCTAACCTGCCTAGCACTCTTTACAAAGTGTAAGCAGGTGTGCGTGCCATGCACCAGGTTTTACAGGAAGAAAAAAGAAGTTAAACCTAGAAATAGCAGCAATGTGCACATTTGAGCACTCTGTTTGCATGGCGCACACACGGGCTTAAACAAGGAGGCAATGGGAAGGGAAAACAGCAGTAGGGAGGTAATCAAGGAGAACTAGCTTAGCTGGCAGGTGAAATGTATCAGAATCAGCCAATTACACAGGCAGCAGACCAGGCCAGCCCAGAACACTGCTATAAACTAAGCAAACACCTTCCCCACTTTTTTTTCCCACACTCTACACCACTGGTGTATACAAGCGAGGAAATTTTAACAAACAAACCTACAAAATGAGAAGGGCTTCAGCAGGCAACATAGAACAACATGTGCAAGAGGCTGAGGGTGGTGAGGATGTGAATGCTGCTGAACAACCCACAGTGAGGAGACGGAGAAGAGTGCACAGACCCAGGGTAACCTACCAGGGACTACATGAGCTGGAGATAGTAGAGTGCTATAGGGTGGATAGAGACCTCCTGCAGCAAATAGCTGAGCTGTGCCAGCCACACCTGACACACCAAACTGACATAGGGTAACCCATCCCAGTGGATACCAAGGTATGTGTAGGCCTAGGTATACTAGCCACAGGTACTTCCCAAGCACAACTGGGGATATCATGGGAATCTCACAGGCATCAGCATCCAGAGTATTCCGCCAGTTCCTGGATGCCATGTCAGCTCATGCCAGTGAGCACATATATTTCCTCAACACCCATGAGTTGTTGACCATCAATATGTGTCTCTTCCACCAAATAGCAGAATGCCCTCGGTTAGTGGGAGCTATAGACTGCACACACATATTCATTAAAGCACCACCAGGTGAGCAGGGTAGGGCCTACATCAACTGCAGGGGCATCCCCTCCATCAACTGCCAGGTCATAGTGATGGGCATTAAAATGAATGTGTGTGCTGGCTGCCCTGGAAGCTATGACAATTCCCACATATGACATCTGATGCAGCTGTACCAGTGATTTGCCAATGGGGACATCCCCTATGGTCACCTAGTGGGGGATGTTGGGTACACACTGGAGCCGTGGCTGATGACACCCATCAGAAATGCACACACACCTGAACAAGAAGGTCATAATGAGGCACACGCACAGGCCAGACATATAATAGTAGAAGGGTTACTCTGAAGATACCCACAGAGTTGATGGGTGAAAGCGCTTAGTACTCGTATATTTTGTGTCTGCTCTGTTTATTATTTTGTTTGTTTTATTTGTGGAGTGTTTTTATTAAATACAGTCCTTGCGTGATTTCAGTTTTGCCTTGGTTGTTTTCCAAGTTTGGTGTTGCTTCCCTTTGTTGTGGTGTCAGACATATAATAGAGCATATTTTTGGGATGCTGACGTCACGGTTCCAATGTCTGGACACATCTGGTGGAGCTTTGCAGTATTCACCAGCTACATGTACCCAAATTGTTATGGTATGTGCTATGCTACACAATATGGTCCTGAGGAAACAGCTGCAGCAGGAACAGTATGGGGCAGGGCCACAACCCCCTCCCCCCACCAATGCACAGAGTGACCCGGGGGAGGAACAACCTAAACCTGCCCCAGTAGGCACATGCACTGACACAGTACGGGCCTAGGGAATGACACCTCTCTCTGACTCGCACATACAGTAAAAGAGATGCCAAACATGACACTGCCTGTGCTCAACCATGTATAGGGAGTGTACTATGTGCATCTGACATAGGCAGCCCTCCAGCACCATCCACAAGTCTGGCACACCCTCAAGGTAAGTCAATCAACCTACCAATTGCCAAATGGAGTAGAATGTGTCATTACCTGTAGCTATGGTATGGATGTGAGCATGCAAGGAAATTGGGCGGCTCAATGTTATGGCAGCAGACAGTAGACACCCATAGTGGCACCCTGACATCTGTAATATATACTGGAGTCACCATAGTAGCCAGTACTATACAGGGTGACAAAACTCACTGCAGGAAATGTGCTGAGCAACATGTGTGTCCATATGACCCACACATGCCAGTCAGGACAGTTCGCATACTCAACAACAGTCGCAGCCAGCAGGACAGGTGTAGACAAACCCAAACAGAGTGTGTGCCATGGCCCCAGAATGATGGCTATGGTTAACCTCACCTCCAGGCCTACACAGACAGACTACAGCAGGGCAGGCAGTGGGATGTTAGTTCTGAAGGGTAGGAAGTCAGACAATAATATGTAGGGCAACCAAAGCCACGATCTGTAGTACACTGGTATGCCTCTAGTCAGCATGATAGTTGGCAATACAGAATGAAATGGAGTACATGACATACCAGTACAGTCATAGCAAATGTGTACAAGTGTCACGTGTGCCCCCCATCCTACATAGTAATGTAATAACAGTCAGGTGTGTCCCTCCACTCCTGTGTAGAAATGTAGAAACAGTCAGGTGTGCCCCCTCCCTGCTATGCAGAAATGTAGTAACAGTCAAAGCCAAATGATCGATGGATACCGTGCAGATAACATGCTACCTGTCGGTGTACAACACAAAGGTCAGCACTACAGCAAAAACTACCTGGACACAATCCACACATTCAATACAGATGGCCATACTGGGCATGCTCACACAGAGAAATAAAGGCAATGTCAGTCAACAACATACTGAAAGGTCATACTGGGCATGGTCGCACACTTAAGCAAATGAAGGCCATGACTGCAAACACCAGTGGACCTGACATATCTGCCAGTTCCAGTTGTTAGTGCAGACACTTGTCAGTATGCACCACTCATGCCTTGCACACACAGTGGATAGGAATACAAACAGATATGTCAGGACAACACACTATAATAAGCCATAGGTAGACATACATAGATGTGTGGAAGGTGGTGACTGTGACAAGGAGCCATCCAGGCCTGTCCCACCCAGCACACAGCCAAAGGGCCCTAAACACATGAGGTGCAGATGTCACTCACTGCAGATACTAGCCACAAGTATCTGTCAGCATTACAAACTATGTAGTGCACGTACCAGCTGTGCAACATGACTGTACAAGGAAGTAGTCATCTAGCAGCTGTATACACGTACCTGTGACATATGACCCCATGTGTGCCTGCATGCGGCATGTCAACCTGTAGATAAATGGGTTATGACCCATGTACACACTGGCCTCACCATAGCCCTACTATGACAAGCCTGCTGA
The DNA here is from genome assembly GCF_019279795.1 of Protopterus annectens. Classification (NCBI taxonomy): domain Eukaryota; kingdom Metazoa; phylum Chordata; order Ceratodontiformes; family Protopteridae; genus Protopterus; species Protopterus annectens. The sequence goes on from NC_056729.1 coordinate 1,308,508,452, forward strand.
GGTCATCCAATGTGAAATACACCTTTGGGAGAATTGTAGCCTAGTAATCTCTGTGGCATGTCCCATAACTGCATTCTGCTGCAGTATGATAAACTAGTTAGGTAGGAGTTCTAACCCCAGACTTGGCAACTGTGAGTGTGTTTGTGTGCGTGTCTGACTGTGTAGAGAGCAATGCTGTTTAGTGTACTTACAATTCATATACTCAACTTTGGCAAGGCTACTGATGTCACCCACCTAGAAATACACCTCTGCGAAGGTTGTAGCCCAGTAATCTCCACAGGCATCTTGTAACTGTGTACTGCTGTAGTGTGATAAAGTAGATAGGTAAATGTTTTAACCCCAGACATGGCAACTGTGTGTGTCTGTCTGTTTATGACTGTGTTGAGAGCAATGCTTTTTAGGGTACTCACACTCCTTACAATTCATATACTCAAGTTTGGTAAGGCTGCTTATGTCACCCACCTAGAAATACACCTCTGGGAAAGTTATAGCTCAATAAGCTCTGTAGCACATCATGTAACTGCATACTGCTATAGTGTGATAAAGTAGTTAGTTAGGAGTTCTAACCTCAGACTTGGCAATTGTGTGTGTGTGCGTCTCTGACTGTGTAGAGAGCAATGCTGTTTAGGGTACTCATATGCCTTACAATTCATATACTCAACTTTGGCAAGGCTGCTGATGTCACCCACCTAGAAATACATCTCTGGAAAGGTTATAGCCCAGTAATCTCAGTAGCGTGTCCTGTAACTGCATACTGGTGTAGTGTGATGTAGAACTGTGGTAGGGTTCCATCTTCACCCATGGCAGTTCTGGAAGTTTTGTGTGTGTGTTTCAATGTCTGTGTACAGAGCAATGCATTATAGGCTAGTCACACACAGTACATTTCAAATGGCCTACTTTGGCAACCCTGCTGATGTCATTCATTGTGAAATACACCTTTGGGGAAGGGGTTCCAGTAATCCCCGTGGTGCATCCTATAACAACTTCATGCTGTAGTGTGATATAGACCTCTGTTAGGGGTTCTATACCCACACAGGTTGGCTGCGGATGTTTTTTGTGTGTGTGTGTCACTGTTTGTGTAGGGAGCAATGCATTTTAGGTCTAGTCACACGCACTACAATTCGAATGTCCTACATTGACAAGCCTGCTGATGTCACCCAATGTGATATACACCTTTGGAGAAGGAGTACTCCAGTAATCGCCTTGGCGCATACTATAACTGTGTAGTACTGTAGTGTAATAAACTAGTTAGGTAGGGATTCTATTCCCAGACATGACAAGTGCATGTGTTTGTAACACATATCTTGTGTGGAGGTGGTTGTGAGTATGTGACACCTGTGGCCAATGTGGATTGGATTTTGCATATTTCCTAAATGGTGACCGTACTATATATCACAATGTCCACCATACAGGGATAACAGATGTGAAATAGCTTAGAGGCTGGGGTGCAAAGCCATACCCATACATGTGACATCAAGTCCAGTCAATCACAGTTAGCAACCCCAGTGTTATCCAGAGCACAGTCTCAACCCATGTCTCATACACACGCACATGCCTAGGCAACAGCCAATATGTGGGTAGTACACTGCATACTGGTCACTGATAGTAACTATGGGGTGATAGCTGTGGGCTACAGAGGGCATGGCATCCGGCCCATGTGTCCAATATGCATGTACATGCAGACCGTGCACCTTCCCCATGTTCCCCAATGGACACCTAAAACATCTGTGGTGCCATCACATGTGACCCACAAAGGACATACCATGCCTGACAACATACCATGTATTGACAGATGCCACTGACACCAGGGAATGCCGTTAACATGCTATCAATGTTGGTGCAGGGTAATCCTGCTGCCCATTACCAGTTCCCGCCACAGGTGGGCAAGACTGGCATGTCTGATGATAATCTGTGTTCACAACATGGGCCAGACACCCCAGGTACAGTTCCACATGTCACTGTACATGCATGTGGGAAGTGTGCACATCCCAGACACCATCCATGTCATGCACTAAGGAACACATACATGGCAAGCGATGCACATCATTGGCCACACACAACAGTCACCCAGGTGACTGGATGGGGGATACAATGCCAACCTGTGTGGGCAAATGCAGACACTACAGCCCTGAGCCACAATGCAGACCATTGTCATGTGGCCTGATGCCAAGGTATACCCATTGTCTAGCCTTGTACAGCCATCTGGCACAGTCAAGCACCACACATCCGTGCAGACATGCACCTATGCATGTCAGTACTGGTACCCTCTGTGTTTGTGTGTGTGTGTGTTGTATGGTGCATATGTTGACATCCATACTCCCTACAACCCCCATGGGCATACTGAAGCATGCTGTCTGATGTCAGACACCTCCCCATACCCTTTGTCCATACAACCCGTGTATGACCCGTGTGGTGCATGTGATACTGCACAGTGATGTGGTGTGGCAATCCCACTACTGATGAGTTGTAATCCTGGCCCTGCCAAGTGTGTCAATGTGTGTGCATCCCTGTGAGAGTGTGGCTCTATTGATGCTGGCACCTGTACATGTGGACAGGCATGTTTACGTCATCTACCGTATAGCTACTGTATCCCTGTTGCAGATGTCAGTCACCATCACATATATGTTCTGAGGCCTCTACAATAGGTAACCCATGTGGCGCATCCAATAACTGTATAAAACTGTGATAGCACTACATAGTCATCAGGGGATTGACACCCTGTGTTGGTAGGTGTGTGACACAAACATGCTTAAGTTTTACTCTCCCACCACTCCCTGCCTTGTCTTTGCCTCTGTCTGCCTCTTCCACTCCTTCTCTGGTGGATGTGGAGACCTGCACCTGCTTTGCTTGGCAGCAGCATGTGTATTTTAAGTAATGCTCATGATCAGCTGATGGCCTCTGCACAAATTGCAGCCCTCCCCTAGCTGATAGCAGGTGGAACAGCTGTGGCAACATTCCCATAGCCAATTGCATGGAAACACACTCCAATATCTAGGAACATCATGTTGGTGTTGGCCCTTTTCATTCTCTGTGAGCAGGAACTAGATCTATTGTTTGGCAAACAGCATCTCAGATGAATCAGGGATTTACTTCTAACAACATACACTGTGGAAACAGGGCAGCACACAGGAGTGGGGATGTGCCTGACCTGACTACAGACTGTAAGTGCTGCTATACTGCATGTGGAGTACTGTTGGTTTAACAGTGTGTGTGTGGATATGACTTTCCTACATGTCTCCATACCTGCCATGTCAGTTCCATATTTATATGGAATCCCCATATGCAGGGTCATCTGCAGACAGGGCAGTGTGTTTTGCCTTTGGTTTCATGTGTTACCAATGGAGCATCTATATGTGGACTGCAGAAGGTAGTGTGAGGATTGCAGTCTGTAGATGGTGAAAGCCGTGACAGTTACTGGCTTCTTATCCCTCACAGGACATATGTTGCAACAAACCCTGTTACAACAGTAAATGTATGAGGTTATCCCAGCAACATGTCATTATTGGCCCTGTGTATGTGCTTCCAGCAACAACTCTGTCAACCTGTGTACATATGTTGTGCATGAGGTGGTGCATATGTGTTGTACACCATAATTAGTGTCATCATATCTGATAACAAGCCAGTGAGATATCAGACTGCTTCACATGTTATGTACAGTAGAGGTTATATTTGAAGATATAACAGGGACCTTTTGTGGGTATTTGTACAATCCTTCCTGTGTGTGGGCATCAGTGTTACAGACAGCAGGTAGCAACACCTCTTACAGGAGAACCAAAACTTTGCTGTTCTATTATAGACCCTAATTATATATATATATATATATATATATATATATATATATATATATATATATATATATATATATATATATATATATGTATCTGCATATCTGTGTCTGTGTATCTGTATCCTGGGGAGGTTGATGGCTTCCACATTTTACATTTCCTATGGGAGGCAGACTGTACTGCATGATACGTCACCAATACCAGCCTGACATCATACAGGTGGGATGTAGTACTGTTAATATCTTGTGTCCATGTCGTGTCACATCCTGGTTACAGGATTTGCAACATTTGGTAGTGTATTGCAGGGCGGACTTGTTTGGCTGTGGGGGGGGGGATGCCTATTTGTACAAGACGTATAGTGTGTGGGGCCTCTCAACCCCATTAACGGTGCATGTGGACATATGTGTGTTTGTTAATCTGTCATTGCTATCTACAGATGTATGGCCATATATACCAATATAGATATATATATATATCTGCTTACATATATATAACTATGTCCGTATATACCTACATAGATGTATATCTGCATACACATATGTAACTTGCTGTGTTTGTAGACATATAAGTGTAGACACATATATGTGTTGATGTATGCATTTGCATGTATATATGTTCATATATATTAATATATATGTATATAGTTTTAGAAATTTATATATATATATATATATATATATATATATATATATATATATATATATATATATATATCCACATATATAGATATGTTGTATCTGTTTAGTTATTAATATATTTACACACAGATACATCTAGATGATGGTATACATTCTCTGGACTGTTTCATGACTGGACTGTATGCTATGTTTTGACTGGACTGGATGATATGTTTCTGAAAACATCCATTTTGCTTGTAACTGGCATGGCTTAGTGGTAAATCACGTTGTCGATGGTGTGCAGCATCCTGGGTTTGAGCCTTGCATGCGCTGTTTATTTTGTTGTTGGGCAGAACATGGCCCGTTGGATACAGAGTAATTAAGGCACGTTTGAACAGTTGTAAGTGGGTTTGCACGGGGGTAAGCACTGCCTACACAGGTTAAGCAATTTAGAAGTGAACTAAGTGTACGACACTGTAACTGGAAGTTAGCAGTGCTTATCTCCATGCAAACCCACACAAACCCACTTACAAATGCTTAAAAGTGCCTTAATCAGTCTGTATCCAATGGGCTTTGTTCTGCCCAGCAACGAAATAAACAGCTTCTACAGTGGTCAAACCTAGGTCCCTGCACACCATAGACAAAGTGATTTACCACTAAGCCATGGCAGATATGCACAACCATGATGTTTTCACAAACATATCATCCAGCCCAGGTATTCAACACTACGGGGAATGTATTTCAACATGTAGATGTATGTGTATGTATGTGTGTGTGTGTGTCTGTGTGTGTCTGTGTGTGTGTGTGTGTGTGTGTGTGTGTGTGTGTGTGTGTGTGTGTGTGTGTGTGTGTGTGTGAGTGTGTGTGTATTAATATCTAAATGGATATAACATATCTATATATGTAGATATAGCTGTAGATATAGAAATACATACACATATATATATATATATATATATATATATATATACATATATACATATATATATATATATATATATATATATATATATATATATATATATATATATATATATATATATATATATATATATATATATATATATATATATATATATATATATATATATATATATATATGGACATACACCCGTAGATAAAATTGGGAACATAACAAAAACATATATGTCCACATGCACCTCTAATGGGTTTGAGAGGCCCAGAAAACATATGTCTGGTACAAATAGGTATCCCCCCTACAGCCAAACATGCCTGGCCTGAAATACACTACCAACTGTTGCAGATCCCATAACCAGGACCTTACATGACAAGGGTACTACATTTTAACAGTACTCTATCCCACCTGTATGATGTCAGGCTGGCATCAGTAACATATCATGCAGTACAGTCAAGTAAAGTGTCATGCTTGAGGGAACCCCTGGGCAGGCTCAGTAAGTTGCTGGCACCCCCCATATGATCCAACAGGCCTACACCTGACAATGGATTCACCATTGTTGCCAGGGATACCCACAAAGCAGTGTATAGCTAAATCAGGGATCTCAATGGCAATACTGACATCTGCTCTGAGTTACAGTGCAATGGCAGTATTAGATAGAAGCAACAGATAATGCCGACATCCTGGCAGATGGGTTCATTGCACACATGACCCCCCTCTCACCCCCTAAATGGCTCATCTGTACACCAGATGGATGCAATGTTACTGTAATTATGGATGCACAGGTAAGAACCACACTCTCCAAAGCCAGTAACACAGCATCCATGGGACCAGAAACCAACAGAGGCTGCGTTCTACATGAACTACAGAACAAACCAGCACCCTACCTAAGTACTGTGTTCAAGTATAGACTCAACTCAGGGTTTCTGCCTACTGAATGGCACACAGCAACAGTCATCCCCCTCCACAAAGGGTGTCCCACCATGTCAGCTGGGAAATACTACCCAGTAGCCTGATGAGCCTTATCTGCAGGGACATGGAACATATCAACACTGAACCCATGGGCAATGTCACTGGTAATCTTAGAACTCTGGACCCCACCAATGTTGGGTTTGTCAAAGGCAGAGAATGCCACCTAAACCTGGTATATCTCCTTGAAGCAGTCATGACAGTTGTAGATGAGGGTTAGGGGGTTCACACAGCCTATGTAGATAATAGCAGGCTTTTCTACACCATCCCACAGGTAGGAATGTGTGTAGATGTTAAGGGATCTACCTCCGTTCACAGAGTATGCTACCCCCAGAACTGCTTGGCAAATGCCAACATTCCACAGGTGCCATCCCATGGACATACAGTCCTTCACAGGTCATAGATGTGTTAATGTCCTCCTCCACACTGTAAAGGTGTGCAGTAATACTGGGGTTGCTATAACTCACTGGGTATGGCTGTTGTGGACACATCCACCATCATTGCAGTTGCTGTTGCATCTATCCCCCACATAGCTGTCTGTAATACTGTACAGTGTATGTCATTAGGTTGAGTAGTTGTCGTTACCACCACTTGCAGTAGTAGAGTGCCTCATACCCTCCTAAGGCTAGGGCTATGCCACCAGAAGTGGCAAACCTATGTTACCGAGGTGAGGATCACAGTAGAGTGGGGAAAGGGACATACACCCTGCTGTTAGCATTTTCAATGTCATTCAAATAGCAGACCGTATATATACCCATGTGTGGTTGTGCTTATCCTGTCTTAGTGAGATTACATGGCCAATAGATGTGTTACCTGCACAAGGACATACCTCCATGTGTACAATCTTGTATCTGTACTGCATCCAAACCAAAGGCTCTGTGTGTTGTACCCAGCCATGTCGTGTACCACCCACTACACTTACCAGTGTCCACTGTAGATGGCCTGCTGACACCACTACACCCATCAGCCATGTGGCACATGGACAACCACAACACAATCAGAATAGATAATGGTAAAAACAATACAACATTGTTAATAACAGCTATAATGCATCATGGCTTCACAGCTACACATTCCCGGGTGTTAGCATTTCACTTTACTGCTGATAACATGCTACACACACAGCATGCCATTGCTACACTGCTGTACAGCCACCCTGTGCATCAGAACCATGTTAGCCTGTCCCTGCATCAATGTTATGGATGACAGGAAGTGGCACAGGTATCATTATATGCACAGGGTGTGTTGTTGGTTTGCCAAAGGCCTAGGCTGAGCCATACAAGTGACAACGTATGTGTGTGTGTGAGGGGGCTGAGTATTGTTATGGGCCAATTGTGATGTCATGTGTGCAGGTATGTGGTTGCCCTAGGTTTGTTGTTGATGTGTGTGTGTGTGTGTGTGTGTGTGTGTGTGTGTGTGTGTCTGCATGCACACAGGTCCACCATGTAGCTTCCCTATACAGGGATTTGTGAGACAGCTGCAGACTGTACCTGGCAGGGTTTGCAGTTCACCGTCTCTGGTCACGGACATAGGAACTGTGCCTGGCAGGGCTGCCACAGGCACTATCAGGTACAAGCCAAATAGAGTACTGTCCCCCAAAGTTGACAAATGTCCACTGGATTCAGGTCCCTCCTGGGACTGGCCAGGGCCATGTGCATGTGGCTGCTATGATGGTCTGTGCACAGCACCCCCCCACAGTGCTGGGGCTGGTACTGCCACTACTGGAGCAGCTGTAACTGGTGGGATATCCATGGTGACCTCCAGCTGCTGATGTTGCTGGCATACGTCCACGTGGCTGTCGCAACTCTCCCACCCTGTCCTGATGCATGGACATGACATTGTTGATGAGATCCAATGTCTCACCCCATCATCTATGAGCACCCCTGAACATCTTGCCTATGTGGTACCCCGCCGGACATCCTGCTACCCCTCCAGACATCCAGCTATAGCTGCTGTGTCCTGACACACATGCCATGGATACCACACTGTCCTGGTCAATGCCAACCATAGACTGTTCCTCAGCCAAGGCCAATGGTGATGAGGTATGTAGAGGCAGTGTGACTGTGTGCATGGATGGGGTGGGTACTTGTGGGATGTCAATTGGTGGCCCAGTGTCAGCCCCTGACAACCCCTCCTGTGCCTCAACACACCTATCCTCATAGTCACTGTCTGTATCAGTGGCATCAGATTCCCTGAGGGTGGGACCCAGCCACACCTCACCACCTGTGAGGGGAAAACAGGAAATGGACTGTAAGATCTGCACATCACCACTTAACTGTACACATACACACACACACACACACACACACACACACACACACACACACACACATGCACATGCACACACGTGCACATGTACAAAGCCATGCACAAACCCTGAAATTGCAACACAATAATGGACTTTACCTGCATATTGACAAAGTCCCTACTTAATTGTCTGTACTCCCCCATCCAGCATCAGACTTGAATAATTGCAATAACTGCTGCCAATCACTCAGGTATAATTCATCTAATAGCTCAGACATGTGATCACAACAGCTGACTGAGCAGCATCTTAGTACCCTGACCTCAGAAGGCTTAATGGCTATTTCTATGACCTCTACGGAACTCACTCGTGAAGGCGAAATATTGAATGTGGAAAGAGAGGCAGTCTTTCCTTGTCCAGCAAGTGCTACCTCCACACCATCTAATATTTCGGCTGCCTGCAATATTGTTGTAGTGCCGGATACCAGTACAGAGCATAATCAAGATCTAGGGGCTCGCCCTAAGACCAACCAGGGAGTGTTGCATTTTTTGGGAACCCTCCCAGCACCAGTAAGAAAGAAGGGTGCTGGGAAAAGATCATTGAGCGAGGACAGAAATGTGGACAAATGCAGGAAAACCTTACAATGACTGATGGTGCTTCTAATGGTATTGTATATAATTTGTCCAAGTTTCTGTTAAATACCGATGAATTACAAGTTCTTAATAAGGGGCTAACATTTGTGCCAAGTAAGGAATGTACATACAGTGATGTTATTTTTGACTTATTATTGTTCTGCAGAGGAGTTGCACTCAAATTGATGTATGATAATCAAGTAGGAGATAGAATGGAACTAAGAAAACCTAGCAGTTTTGCTCCTAATCTTACACCCTCTCTTAATTTATTTATGAATGGGTGTGAAAAGGACCTATTCAAATACTTTGATAGTAAGAACACCAGTAGGTATTACAATTTGACGATGGCACAAAAAATGGCACTTCAAGGTTTGATGAATAATAAGGAGATAACAATAAAAACAGCGGACAAGGGAGGGGCCATAGTAATATTAAATACAGAATGGTATGATAAAAAATTGAAGGAAACACTGTCTTTAGATGGGGCCTATGAACAGATTAACCCTCTACAGGTTAAGATAATTATAGAAAAGGTGCATAATGAATTAGCAACACTGTTGGGTGAAACGAAGATAACTAAAGAGACATATGATTTTTTGAGAATAGATAAACCAACTACGCCTATATTTAAGGCTTTACCGAAGATTCATAAGTCATTAAGTGATCCACCACTCAGGCCTATAGTCTCAGGCAGAGGGTGGGTCACTGAGAATGCCTCGATTTGGCTAGAATTTGTCCTGAAACCCTATTTAGGGAAGATTAATAACATATTGAAGGACACAGGACATTTTTTGGAACAATTAGCTAAGATTGAGCATATTGAGGGTAAGAAACTGTTGATGGCTACATTGGATGTCAACAGCCTGTTCACGGTTATTGAACATGACTATGGCATCAAAGCTGTGGGTGAGGTTATTACTGAACTTGGAGCTACAGCACATATGAGAGATATTGTGGAAAGATTGCTCTCTTTGGTCCTACATAACAATGTATTTATGGGACCGGGTTCGCTGTATAGACAAGCACGGGGGGTAGCCATGGGCACCCCCTGTGCTAACTCATATGCTAATATAGTGCTATCAAAATGGGAAACCAAAGAGATTTTGAACAATCAGCAATGGTACAAATATATAACTTTATATGTTAGGTTTGTAGACGATGTGTTTATTTTATGGGATGGAGATTTACCTACCTTTGAAAGCTTTTTAGCTTTTTTACATACGACTACCACATTCTTGAGTTTTAGTGCAAAAGCATCGTATGATAAAATTGATTTTTTAGATGTCTGTGTGGAGCAGACTGATATGGGATTTACATCGAGACTCTACAGGAAGGACTGCTGGCAAAACACATTGCTGTCTTTTGACAGCAAGCATCCCAGACATATTTTTCCCAATATCATAAAAAGTCAGGTAGGCAGGATTTCCAGGGTATGTTCTGAGGATGCATATTGTGATGAAGAACTGTATAAGTTAGAACAGCACCTTGCTGTTAGGGGATATGGGAAACCATTGATTAAAAATATAGTGAGCAATAATAAACAACTTAGAGAAACAAGACACAAGCCATGGCTGCATAGGATTAATAGGGGTGGACAGGAAGTTATGGTGCCCAACAGTAACAAAGAAAGAAAAACTAATTTGTTATTCACCTATGGAAGTAATGCTAAGGACATTTGCCAGATAGTACGGAAAAATTGGAATATACTAACTAGTGATATCGGACTGAAAGACATAGTAGGTGAATATCCTAGATTTAATTATAGAAGAAATAAGAACTTAAAAGACCTACTATGCAAGGAGGTACACTTAGATAAGAGGATGGAGATAAATTTGAGTGCAGGCACTCATCCATGTGGCAACTGCAAGGCCTGCACGCATATTAGGGGGGATATAGATTTTAAACATCCAGACATAAGTAAGATTTTTTATTTTAAGGGGAGGGCAACATGTAGGACAAAGAATTTGGTCTATATGGCTAATTGTGAAAAATGTGCATGTTTTTATATTGGAATGACCAACGACATGTTAAAGGTTAGGGTTTTACAACATCTCAGTAACATTAGGAACTGTGATGTAAGCAATGCACTCTATAGACACATAAGCCTGTACCCCACACATAGTTTTAAATTTAGGTGTATAGTTAATGTTAGGGTGAATGATGGGGGGGGGGGCATTAAGCATAGAACAGCTTTAGCGGAATCCAAATGGATTGTAGAATTGAGAGCACACAGACCCCCGGGCCTTAATGATGTCCTACCTATCAAACCCGCCTTACAAAATAGGCGGGTATTTGTAAGTAAATGATTGGATGATATGTATTTTAAATATGGCTGTTTTTATTGTATTAAAATTATGTCTGATGAAGGGTTATCCCGAAAGCGCTTACATCAATAAATCGTGCTTTTTACTGGATTTATCTCAGCAGTGTCCTATTACTTTGTTGTTTTCTTTGGATTTATCAGTTTTGGTATTTGGGACTTTAGCATAATGTTCCTTCTTTGTTTGATGACCTGTTACTCCATTATCTCTTTTCCTTGTTTGGGGTCTGTTATGTCCATGACACCATATTGTCATCCGGGTAACACCCTGGTGTGGCCCACATGTGTTGAGAATGGCTGCCATTTGTTATTAGCTACTGCAGTCAGTCAATTATGTCACATACAGAGGTGGCATATGAAACAGTTGTTCAATAGCTGCATGATCTGTTGCACTAACTACTGTCTATGTGGAGTACATTACAATATGGAAACACTCTGGTGTAGTCTAATGATTCCCCTCTGCATCCATACTGCTGCATACATGGGTTTACCTTCACATTTCTGCTGTTTGCAGTTAAACTAGTATCCCTGATGTGTAGTATTACCTCCCTGTGCATCATTCTGGCTGTGGACACTCATGTACTATCAGCTGTCCTCCAATCACAGTTCAGACATGTATTCCTGGTGTATAATATGTCTGTCCATGTCCATCTACTGCATGACTCCTAAGGGAAGATGGCAGGTATGAATGACACCACACACACACACACACACACACACACACACACACACACACACACACACACACACACACAGACTTTCACACACACAGTCAACATACATGACAACCCATACACTCCACCAGAAAGCACCTACAGACAACTCCAGCACCCCCCAACACACACAATAGCAGGTGATGGTGCACTACATTATCACACACAGATCTGTAATTACACACATGTCAACCTGCAGGACATGTGGTGCTCAACAGCATGCAGGGCAACTGTAGTCAATCCCTGTTACCAGCATTATACATGGCTGTTATGCATGGCTTCTGTTAGTAGGTGATGGCCCTTCCCCTGGAACACACTGCACCCATGTCCACAGCATTGCTGTGCATCTGTTCAGCACCCTGGCATGCAATGTGCACCAAACCTCACAGGTATACACACCATTGCAGGATGTGTATCTGTGTGTCAGTTATGTTTCCTCTGCTGCTCACAGCCTCTGTGTGTTTGTGGATTATATGTGGACACATGTGGTTTGTGAATGCCTGATGTGTATTCACAGATGTCATCATCAGTGGTGCATGTATGAGTGATAGAATACCATTAGACTGACAACAGACACACTTTACTGAACCTATGGTGAGTGTACAGACCATTATTGATATAGCACCCTCTTTCCTGATATGTCATGATGCAACATGCATATGTCAACAATACACATATCTGATATGTGACATATGACCTAGGCAGTCAATTGCATTACAAGCCATATGTGTCAGTTGTGCAGATGCTGATTGGGATGCATACCATTTGTGGGTGCATATGTGTGCACACACACATATCATGATGGTGTGTAGCAACAACTGCTATGTGTACTACTGTGGTCACAATACCTGGCAGGGGTATAGTAGCATGGGCCATCATCATGAGCCAGTAGTTGGTTAGTCAGCCCTGCAAATGCTCCCCAAACCTGCATGTTTGCATGCTAAACACGTGTGCAGCCCTTGGAGGTCACACAGTACCATCACTAGTGCTGTGGAGTCAGGGTTATGGCTGCCACACTTCATGACCTTGATTGTGTGCAGATACAGCCATTCTTAGTGTGTTTGTCTCTCCCCTCCAGTGCACTGTTGTGTTTCAGGATGAAATACCCTCACCATCTCCTGCCACATTGCAAATGCTCAACATCTGTGGCCTACACATGTGTGTCATATTGCAGTATCCCAAACTAGGAACACCATGTGTACTGGCATATTCCCTGCCAATGCATGGCAAACATGCAGGTGTACAGTGGCACCAGCAAGATACTGATGGGTATGTAATCCCTGGGTTGGTGTGAGGTGTGGATTGTGCAGCACATGTATCATAACTGCAACTTTCTGTACTTCCCCAACATGGTGCTGGTACATCAGAGCACATTGCAACACATGGCTTTGGCAATGTCCCGCCATTATGCAGATCATATCTGTAGTGAGCCCTGGCTGATGTTGCCTGTGGTACACATAGGTTTATAGGTGAGTACTGGTCTATTGTTCCATGGGCCTAAATAAACCTAGCCACAGGGGCTTCCAGGCATGCACCACCTAATAATGTTATTCCCCTGTGTCCCTATCAGGCTGTGGCACAGACATACTACCCAGGGTGAATTCCCAATTTCCCATCCAGTTATCAAGTGTTTTTGTAAAAAGGGCCAATGAGTAGCATTGCTTGATATGAATGGGTAGTCTGTTCCAGAGTGTGGAAATTCCCCAGGACAGGACTCTATCCTCCAGTATGTTCTGTTTAATGTGTTGATGAGGTTCAGGACCCTGGAGCATGTGTTTGTAGAGAGACTGGGATTTCCTTATGTGTAGCATGTTCAACTGCTCTGTGTATGACATAGCTGTGTATGTTAGGCAGATGTCACCTGTGCCTTGGCAATGTGCACTGGAGTGTAGCCACAGTTGTCTGAGATGGCCTGTGTATTGCATGTGTTTGAGGCTGGTAATCCCTTTAGTGAGGTGTGTGCTCTGTCAGTGAACATGTACAGCATGCATTATAGGTAGGTGTGTTAGATGTGTACATGGCCTAAACCTTAGCTATGACATGCACAGTATATTGCCAAGCATGATAAACCATACTCATTGGCATCAGGCTGCTGCCTTGCTTGTATCCCAGAGGGACCTACATTGGGATGAGATAGAGTTGATGTCAGTGGCCACAGCTGTGGCATTGCTACAGGGTGGATGCAACATTACAGTAAAACAACAGATGAAGTCCACAATACTACAGATTATGCACAACTGATTATCAGTACTACACAGCAACAGACTCTACATCTCACATATGCATGATCTACCTTTACAGATGCATACACAACAGTGGTCTACTGATATGCCCTGGGACCTTACCTGCATGCCGCTTGTCTGGTGTGTAGGTAGCACCCACCGCCGTGATTGTATAGGTTTGTAGCTCTTGTGGGCAGGCAGGTGCCACCAGGCTCATGAGCAGCTCCTCAACTCTGGTGAGGGGGGTTGGATGTTATGACCCCCCCCCTGTTGTGAGTTGGTCACCCCGCATGGCAGCAGCACGGTGACGTGCATAGCAGAACAGGTCACTACAATGATAGTGGACCTGCTCATAAGTATGGCTGTGCATGCCAACATCATTTACCCTGCGGACTACATCATTCCACATGTCGGTGTACTCATGCTTATCAAGGCTTGTCCCAGAGAAGAGCAGCTGATAGTGCTGGATGAGGCTGTTGATTATGATGTCATCCTCAGCGGCACTGTATGCTGGATTCCTTGGATGTGCCATTGTCCCTGAAAGACATAAACATGGAAATATGTCTGAGCAACTCACACGGTTAACATAATCAAATACACATAGTCTCCAACCACCATATCAACTCCAACTTAATGTGCACACAACGCAAGTGGTATGGTTCCAGTTTATCTACCACTGGGACATATATTGTATTGTACCACACTTCCTGCTATGTGTTTGTAGACATGCTCCCTGTGGGGGCACTGGCATTGCTGGCCTGTTATGGAGTATTTCACCTGCATGCCATTGTCACTGCCACTATGTTTCCATTTATGCATGTTGTATGCTTGCTATGTGATTGCTACACATCTGCCATTCATTGTTATTGGGGATATCAATGCATGCTGTTGGGCATGATCTGGGATTGTGTGGACTATTACAACCCCCATATGTTCCATGACAGTGACACAATAGTATGTGTAGGGGATAATTGTCAGCAGGAACACCTCTCCCACCTAATGTGGACATGTTACCAGGCCACATCACATCTGCAACCCACCATGGAACCTCACTATCTAATGTTCCTGTACTACCTTCATGTGGAACCACCTCAGTGGTTGGTGCCCCCCTACAAAGAGTACACACAGACATATTTATGTCACCCACAGTTAGGTCCAGGGTCTGGTGAATAGGGAGCTCCACAAAGACATGGGGTATGTGCTGCATCACCTGGAGGCATGCAGTACACATACACAGGTTAGACATGCTTGCTCCTCCTGCTCAGCCCACAGTCCAGGTACCTTTATGACCATGTAGATGCTGTTGTAACTGTCCATGGGTGGGCACCTTGGTCCTTTTGTACCCATATGGGGGCTAAATGGCCTCCACATTCCAAACAAAACTACCTATCCACAGTGTTTACCCACCACATGTGTCATATACCAGCCCTGTATGCTGTCTTGTTTGTCATCCAACCAAACCTACATACCAATATGTGCCTACTACCGTTCGCCAACATAGATATCCCACCTTCTCAAACAATTGCAATGTGTTCCCAACATGGGTTACACACCACGCTCCACAGTCCATTTTGCAGCCATGTACTGCTGTGTAGATATGTTGTGTATTGATGTGTGATGTTCTCTCACACATGGCATGGCAGGGGACATGTATTAACATATATATATATATATATATATATATACATATATATATATATATATATATATATATATATATATATATGTAGACATACACACATACACACACACACACACACACACATATATATATATATATATATATATATATATATATATATATATGAAGCTAAGTGAAACTTGCAATAGTGAATTTTAGTCTTCTAAGTACAAACTCACAATTTTAAAAGTACTGTATTTTCATTTTTTCAGTTTCCTAATTGTATGTTTCTGAAGAGTGTGCTGTGTGTCTCTCTGCAGTTATTTTGCTATAAGAGGGGGTGTTGGTATCACTTCTTTGTTATCTAATATTTAATAGCCTAGAGGGATTCCTGTGTACTTTAAGTGCTAGCCACAAAGTTTGAGAAATCATTTTATGCTCAACTCCTGAGAGACTTTCTTAGCTACAGACATCTGCATTACAAGCTGAAGCTACGTGAAACTTGCAGTAGTGAATTTTTGTCTTCTGTTAAGTACAAACTTGCAGTTTTAAAAGTACTGTATTTTCATTTTTTCTGTTTCCTAATTGTGTGTTTCTGAACAGTGTGCTGTGTGTCTCTCTGCAGTTATTTTGCTATAAGAGGGGGTGTTGGTATCACTTCCTTGTTATCTGATATTTAATAGCCCAGAGGGATTCCTTTGTACTTTAAGTGCTAGCCACAAAGTTTGAGAAATCATTTTATGCTCAACTCCTGAGAGACTTGTTTGGCTACAAACATCTGCATTACAAGCTGAAGCTAAGTGAAGCTTGCAGTACTGAATTTTAGTATTCTGTTAAGTACAAACTTGCAGTTTTAAAAGGACTGTATTTTCATTTTTCTGTTTCCCAATTGTGTGTTTCTGAGCAGTGTGCTGTGTGTCTCTCTGCAGTTATTTTGCTATAAGAGGGGTGTTGGCATCACTTCTTTATTATCTAGTATTTAATAACCTAGCGGGATTCCTCTGTACTTTAAGTGCTAGCCACAACGTTTGAGAAATCATTTTATGCTCAACTCCTGAGAGACTTGGTTGGCTACAAACATCTGCATTACAAGCTGAAGCTATGTGAAACTTGCAGTAGTGAATTTTAGTCTTCTGTTAAGTACAAACTTGCAGTTTTAAAAGTACTGTATTTTCATTTTTTTCTGTTTCCTAATTGTATGTTTCTGAAGAGTGTGCTGTGTGTCTCTCTGCAGTTATTTTGCTATAAGAGGGGGTGTTGGTATCACTTCTTTGTTATCTGATATTTAATAGCCTAGAGGGATTCCTTTGTACTTTAAGTGCTAGCCACAAAGTTTGAGAAATCATTTTATGCTCAACTCCTGAGAGACTTGCTTGGCTACAAACATCTGCATTACAAGCTGAAGCTAAGTGAAACTTGCAGTAGTGAATTTTAGTCTTCTGTTAAGTTCATACTTGCAGTTTTAAAAGTACGTATTTTAATTTTTTCTGTTTACTAATTGTGTGTTTCTGAGCAGTGTGCTGTGTGTCTCTCTGCAGTTATTTTGCTATAAGAGGGGTGTTGGCATCACTTCTTTATTATCTAGTATTTAATAGCCTAGAGGGATTCCTCTGTACTTTAAGTGCTAGCCACAAAGTTTGAGAAATCATTTTATGCTCAACTCCTGAGAGACTTTCTTAACTACAAACATCTGCATTACAAGCTGAAGCTAAGTGAACCTTGCAGTAATGAGTTTTAGTCTTCTGTTAAGTACAAACTTGCAGTTTTTAAAGTACTATATTTTCATTTTTTTCTATTTTCTAATTGTGTGTTTCTGAACAGTGTGATGTGTGTCTCTTTGTAGTTATTTTGCTATAAGAGGGGGTGTTGGTATCACTTTTTCATCTAATATTTAATAGCCTAGAGGGATTCCTCTGTACTTTAAGTGCTAGCCACAAAGTTTGAGAAATCATTTTATGCTCAACTCCTGAGAGACTTGGTTGGCTACAAACATCTGCATTACAAGCTGAAGCTATGTGAAACTTGCAGTAGTGAATTTTAGTCTTCTGTTAAGTACAAACTTGCAGTTTTAAAAGTACTGTATTTTCATTTTTTTCTGTTTCCTAATTGTATGTTTCTGAAGAGTGTGCTGTGTGTCTCTCTGCAGTTATTTTGCTATAAGAGGGGGTGTTGGTATCACTTCTTTGTTATCTGATATTTAATAGCCTAGAGGGATTCCTTTGTACTTTAAGTGCTAGCCACAAAGTTTGAGAAATCATTTTATGCTCAACTCCTGAGAGACTTGCTTGGCTACAAACATCTGCATTACAAGCTGAAGCTAAGTGAAACTTGCAGTAGTGAATTTTAGTCTTCTGTTAAGTTCATACTTGCAGTTTTAAAAGTACGTATTTTAATTTTTTCTGTTTACTAATTGTGTGTTTCTGAACAGTGTGCTGTGTGTCTCTCTGCAGTTAGCTCCCCAACCTCCATCCCTGTTCTTGTGTTGGTATTAGTGTTGGTGGCTCTGGAATTGCCCACCCCTTCTGTAAGTCTGTATTAGAACACTCCTCCTGGGTCCATCTCATTTGCTCACTTAATTGAGTACAGTTACATCATATTCTGAGCCTAGTGTTCACTCTCCTTAATACAGAGAGAAGATTTGAGAAGGCCAGCCCACTTAGTTTTTTCCTTCCTCTCTTCTTGCACCTAAAAAAATTTTTTTTGCACTTTATTCATTTGCTGTTACTGTATTTGTGTTTCCTCCTACTTTATTTTGCTTTTCTTAAAAGTACTCAGTTTTATTTATTCTGCTGCATTTATTATTGCTTGGTCATAGCCTGATTAAATTGTAACTGTTATTCTAACTCTTTTGGTTTAAGCACTTGGGCTTCATACAGACTGTTTTACATTAAGACGGTTTGTGGTCTGCACTGTTGTGGCAGGACAGGTAGCTTACATCCTTCTAAGCTGGGAATTGCTGATTGAAGGCCCAGTGTCTGCTATTCTAAAAGTGTATTAGTTCTGGCTTAATCACTTGGGCTTCAGGCAAGTTATTCTACATTAAGAAGGTTTGTGGTCTACACTCTTGTGGGAGGAGAGGCTGGATTCTGCCCTTCCGATATGGAAATTTCTGGTCACAAGCTTATTGTGACTGCTTATTTGAACTGTTTCTTTCTGAAAATGGTGCACCTTGTTGCTGTAGCATAGACCAGATTCAGGCCTGCTGAATCTAGCTTTGTTTGTATAACTTGAGCACTGATCCAGGCCATCTTTACTTGGAGAAGGTTACCCTGCACCTTAGTAAGCAGCGGTGTGCAGTTAGAACTTGAATACTGCTGGAACAGGGCTCAGTTTTGAGCTTTTTTCTGGTTAATTGTGTAACTTGTTTAAATCAGTTTGTTCATTTTTTATTGTTTATATATATATATATATATATATATATATATATATATATATATATATATATATATATATATATTGCACTTTATTCATCTGCTTTTACTGTATTTATGTTTCCTCCTACTTTATTACTGGGGGCATTGACTACAACTCTGATCTGCAATATATAACAATAAGTATCCTTTTCTGTCCTTTAAAACTGTCTTTTTGAGTGTATCTGCTTTATTTTCTGAAAAAAAAAAAATATATATATATATATATATATATATATATATATATATAATTGTTTCCCACCTTTCTAAACAAGTATAGTCCGGTTTTCAGGCTAGTGCTGAATTCAGGGCTGTGTTACAAATCTCTGTGTTTGCCCATACCTTACTTGGATAGAAGGAAGTTTCCCAGTTCACCTGTGAGAGAGGGGAGCTTTGAGTAGCCTATCTGTCCCTGGAGGAGTGGTTTCAGCCCAGAAATTAGTAGTTTATTGGCCATTTTGGGCTAATTTCTACCTCTTTCATTTCCCTGCTATAAATACCGTATTTGCCCAGTTTTGCGTGCCGGGCAGCGCTGGTTAGCTAGAGTAAAACTATTCCCGGCTCCACAAAGTCTCCCTCTTCAATTTTTCCCTTCTAACTAGACAAACTTTCAACTTAAGCACTCAAGCCATTCATTCCTCAGCCCGGCACTTGCTCAAAACTTATAGCAAACACTTATAAACCCTAGCACTAGACCCTCCTGTACTGTACAGAAGGACAAGGCTCTCTATTTGACCTTACCAGCCATCCCGTAGAACAGTTCACTGTACCTATCCAGGCATGTCCAAAGGGCAGTTTCAGGTATACTCCCCAGTCCAACTGGTGAATCTGGGCATTTTGAGGCAATGTTACAACTGCCTCATCTACACATACATCCCCCTCCTCTTACCACCAAACACTAATACATGCGAGAGATGCTGTTATACAGCCAAACTAGAGGTTAAGCTCTCTCAAGCCAAGACTGGATCAGACAGTCAAGAGAAGAAGGGAAATACTTGCATCACACCACCAGTCTTACATAGACCCATTAAACCAGCATCGGCAAAAAACACACATAAATACAAGAAAACATACTCGGAAGCTCTAAATAAAAATCTGCAAAACCAACGGAGACCTACAAAGCAAACATACAAGCAACCTCCACCCCCCCAACACAAACCATGAAACACATACTTCACAAAACCAGTGTGCCATGCAATCACAGCCCTTAAGGCAAAATAACATACCCAACATACTAGTAATAGGTGACTCTATAGTCAGGCACACTGACGTCCCACTCACTAGGCTGAATAAGGAGACGGTTACTGTTAGCTGCCTGTTGGGTTCCAGGATCTGCCACATAACACAAGCACTCAGGTCACTCCAGAACAAGTACAAATATGACTCTGTCATTGTCCATGTCGGTGTGAATGACCTGAGCAGTACCTCCCTCAACTGCATGAAAAGAAACATGGAAGAGCTCTCTGATCACATAGCCTAGGCTGGTATGACCCTGACACTGAGTAGCATCCTGCCCTCACCAAGAATGATACCACGGTATAAAGAAAAAATTCTCGATTTCAACAATTGGCTATGTTTCTGGTGTCATTCAAAGGGGATCCAGTGTCTGTCCACCTGGGATGACATGCTTGACAAGCCACGCTGCTTCTCTAGAGATGGCTTGCACCTGTCACCCTTAGGCTTTTGAATACTAGCCAAGGCTCTTGCCACCCCCATAATGCCTTTTTTAGGCAAGGCTCAAAAGACACACCCACCACCGTAAATATCACAAGTAACAAAAAACTGAGGGAAATGCTATTCAATGCCAGAAGTCTAAACCTCAAAATGCACGCACTCGAGGCACTCCTCAGTATGGAGAAAATTGATATATGTGCAGTAAGAGAGACCTGGTTTAAGACTTCAGAGAACACCCCAGCACTACCAGGCTACAACTCATACCATACATTTTGGCCGCAGAACCCAAACTGAAATACAAAAGGTGGGGGCATATCCATATTCATCAAGGATACCCACACCTCCAGGTTAGTGGCACAGCACGATGCTTCAGAGATCATCCACGTGCAACTAACAATGGGCAAAACTGCAATTCAAATTGTAGCTTGCTACAGATCACCCACCATGTCCCAGTACCCCCATTCTGCATTTCTGGAAACACTGGGAAACATAAAGGTCCTACCAAACACCCTAATATTGGGCGATTTCAACTAACCAAACATTAACTGGGAGAACTACTCAAGTACTAACTCCCTTGCCCGACTTTTCCTAGAATTTATAAACTCAAATTCCCTGGTTCAACTGGTCAACACTCCCACCAGAGGTGACAACATATTGGACCTGGTCATCACCAACATGGGTGACTGGTGCTCCACACCAGAGGTCAACCCCTTTCTGGTTAGATCTGACCATAAACAAATCACTTTTGATATCCATATTCCACCCCCACTCCCAGACAAGAAAGCCACTGTGAAAAACTTTTCAAAAGCAAACTTCACGTTACTTAAGATGGAGGTGGAAAGTTTAAAAGCTCCCATGCTGAAGGATAACACTGTCCAAGCTGCAAAATCCTTTACTAATGCATTCTACGGGCAGCTACAAGAATGTGTGGACCATGCCATCCCAAGCAAAACCAAAACTCACTCCTCCAAGAAAAGGAAACCAGTCTGGTGGACTCCTGCCATAAACAAGATATACAATAGAAGGAGGAAACTAGTACAGAAAAGAGTAACATCCCAAGAAGGGAAGACATCCCTGATCAGTATCCGCAAGAAACTACGATCCCTCATAAAATCATCCAAGGCGAGCTTTGAAAGAAAAATTGCCAAGGACTCCAAAGATAACCACAAGGCATTCTTTAGCTATGTCAAGAATCTAAGTGGCAATGCTCAGATCTGCTTGGAGTTAGTGCAGAATGGCACAAAATACACTGAACCGACCAATATCGCCAACATACTGGCAGACAGGTTCAGCACAAACTTCACCCCCCTCTCAACCCAAAAGGGCCCATAACCATACCAGAAGAATGTAGAGTCCCTAAAATCACAGACACTCAGGTTAAAACAGCCCTCTCCAAAGCCAAAAACACAGCATCAATGGGACCGGGCGGTGTCCCAGGCTGCATCCTACACGAGCTCAAAGACAAACTAACCCCTCACCTAAACACACTGTTTAAACTCAGCCTCTCCACAGGCGACATACCCATAGAGTGGTGCACAGCAATGGTTATTCCACTCCACAAAGGTGGAGCCACAACAGACCCCGGAACTATCGCCCTATAAGCTTGACTAGCTTGGTCTGCAAGGCTATGGAGCACATCATCATGGAACTCATTAACAGAGACATTGGGAACCTCCAAACAGTGGACCCTACCCTGTTTGGCTTTGTTTAATGGCAGATCATGCCTCCTAAACCTGGTGGACTTCTTTGAGACAGTTACTAAGGCTATAGACGAGGGAAAGGTGGTACACACAGCCTACCTAGACCTCGCTAAGGCCTTCAACACCATTCCCCATTCCGGTATTATAGACAAGCTCACCAGCCTGAACATAAACCCCTATGTCACAAGATGGGCTGCCAACTGGCTCATGGACAGAACCCCATGGTGAGAGTTGTGTGAGCTAGGTCCGACTCTAAATCGATTACAGGTGATATTCCCCAGGGCTCAGTCTTAGGTCCCCTCCTGTTCGGCATATACTTCTCAGTGGTACAGGCAAGCACAGGAGGACTATGGCCGACCAAGTTCGCAGACGACTGCAAACTAGGGGCTATAATTGACTCTCTGGCTGACACAGACATCCTCCAAAAGGGTCCCACTGAGACAGATAGGTGGTGTCAAAATCATGGCCTCAAGCTAAATGCCAAAAAGTGCATAGTCATTTCCTTTGGAAAAAACAAAGTACCCACAAACTGCCACATAAGTGATAGTCCCCTAAATACAGAAGATGTAATAAAGGATCTGAGGACCCAAGTAGATAGTAATCTCACCTTTGATAATCACATTGCCAAAGTGGTTAGAAAATCCTTCTACATGGCCCACCTAATCAAAAAAGGGTTCGCATCCAGATCAAAAGAGGTCATTGTGCCCCTCTACTCATCACTCATCAGACCCATCTTAGAGCACAATGCCCCATTTGGGATGTACCGTACAAGACACCTGCAACAGCTGGAAAGACCACAGAAGTACCTCACCAAGAGGATCAATGGCCTCAAACAGATGCCCTATGCAGCTCGACTGAAAAAACTACAGTTGTACTCGGTTGCATACCTCCTAATCAGAGGTGATCTTTGCCTGACATACAAGGCCATGTCCAACCCAGAATTGATGGATATGCTCCACCTAAAAAAAAACTTATCCTCTCAAGCCACATGCTCTAGGGATCTAAACCTCACCACAACAATAAATAGAATGTGCTGGAGGAATAGATTCCTGTCCCAGAGACTTTCCATGCTTTGGAACAAGATCCCAATCTACATTAGGCAGAGCTCCTCGCTAACACTCTTCAAAAGAAACCTTGACGAGTGGATGGGAAACAGAAAATTTACTTTGGGGATCACTTCAGTGGCTCTGCTGGACAGAAGCACAGGGAACTAATCTAAGGGGGTGGCAAAAGCCAACACATTCTGGCTAGGCTTATAAATGCCTTCGGGCAGATAGCCTAGTACCCACCTATGAACCTATGAACCACTGATGGCACATATAAATCATTTCACATTATCAATCCTATTATTCTATACCAAATACTACATGCAACTAAATACATATATGTTTCACATACCTTTTAAGTTTTATTCCGCTGTAACAAATTCCTGAGTGTTATTTGTTTTCAATTTGTTATGGTTTGTTTTTTTTTAATTTTCTTTTCCTCTCTCTCTCTCTCTCTCTCTCTCTCTCTCTCAGTCTCTTCAGTAGAGTGATTGAGCTGGTTTGAATAGATTGCAGCATGCTTTTGTAGGTATTGCACATGATCAGGTGATGGACTCTGCACCACTCAGTGTCTACCAGTTGCTAATTGCATGCAGCCTGCAATGTAGTACTTCAGATAACCACTGCCATGGCAACCCAGTACTATAAATTGCTGACTGATGTGGGCGTTGTCCCTTCACCATTTCAGTATGGAGGACATCCTTCCTGTGTGTGGACAGCAGTGTTATAGACAGCAGGTAGCAATACCTCTTACAGCAGAACCTGCAGACACAGGCCAAATACAGATTTGGGTAAGGTTCCAGACTTACAGACAGCGTGAGTAATGTTGTTATGTGCATTGTATCTTGCTGGTCTTACAGGGTTTCTGTGTACATGGTAGTTTAGCATGAAATGTAGTCTGTCTGCATAGCTCTCAGCTGTGGGCCTATCCATATGATAGCCAGAGGATTGCCTGTTAGGTTTTGTCTGTGCACCACACAGGTCTTGTCCCATATATATCAGTGGCATTCTGTCTGTTGAGTGCTATCAGTACATGGCTACATCCATTTGTATTTTGATGTCATATTCCTGCATAAGGGTATGTTGCAACAAATCCTGTAACACCAGCAATTTCCAGGGTGTATAACAGCAATAATGCAAATATCTCCCCGTGTTCCTGCCTCTGTCATCCACATATATGCCAGTCTTTGTCCTGCTGTGATACAGTAAGGTGTTGTTAGGTAATGGCCTATCATTATTTACTGCTAACATTACTGCTATCATCCCAGTCATGTTATGGACTCCCACAACTGTTGGGCAATGCCCATATATATGGGGGCAACAGCTGGACAACACATATGTGACCTTGTACATTCCAGAGGTCAGTGTGTGGTACACAGTGTTCCTTGCCCTTGTACAGCCTTTTATGGGGGGGGGGGTATTCAATGCCATTAACCTAGGCTGTGACACCTTCTCAGGGATATAAGTGTTAAGACACATTGAGGTGTATGGCTGTACACTTTCATACATTCCTCCATGGGATCAGTGGTGGGCTACAGCTTACAGTGCTACAAAAAGTTCAGTCAGTCAGTATGATAGTGAGATGTTAGGTTAAGCAATGTTATGTACAAGATACTGTGACACTGCCACAACTGCTACATTTCCTGTAAATGGAGGCTGCTGACCTACATCTGTGATTGTTAATTGTTTCTCATCTTGAATGCTAATGTTCTTTTAATGTTGTACTAATTGCAGGCCTCAGCCTGGGCAGCATAGTATGTTATATATCCACATTGCTTACATCTACTGTTTTGTGTGGGCCTTGCATCCATCATTGAATATGTATTTGGAAATCTATGTGCTGTCACAAATGGCATACATTATTGTATTGTACACAGATTAAAGGTTTTTGGAGTATGCAAACCTGTGTGTGGTGTCCTGATATTTGAATTGTGAGTGGGTATATGTTGACTGTTACGTATTCTCATTTGTGGGAATTGTTGCCACACTACACTTTTCACAGGTGCCACTTACAGGGGTTATGTTTCTGGGATATACTGTGCACACAGTACACCTACAGTACTTCTACATATGTATGGCTACTAATAGGGTACCTTTTTGGCTGGGCTTGTATAGGCCCCAGGGCCGATAGCCTAGTACCTGCCTATGAACCTATGAACCTATGAGCCTATATGTTTTGTCTGTGTATCTATCTATATATATATATATATATATATATATATATATATAGATATATATATATATGCGTGCGTGTGTACATATATATGTCTACATGAATATACATATCTGTTATGGCTGTGGTGGGCAACATAACAAAAATCACCAGGTATCCCTCATTTGAACCCCTACCCCCATTTACAGTGCATATGGTCAGCTATTTTGTGGTGTAGGTTCCAGTTGTTTTTCCTATTTGGAGATGCAATACACATATCTATCTATCTATCTATCTATCTATATATATATATATATATATATATATATATATATATATAAAATATCTCTAAATATATGTGAGCATGTTTATCTATCTACCTATATACCATTGATGTGATATGCATTATGTGTGAGTCATACATTTATATGTAGCTGTGTATCTCTCTACATTTACAGATCTATAACTGTCCATATATCCATGCATGTTTGGCTCACAATTTTGGCCTGTACCACATTCATCTGGCCAACTGACGTGGATGATGTCAGGAATGAGGTCAGTCAGGAATGACGATGCATTAGAGTTTCAGACTTCATGTTGTTTAGATTATGTGTATTACAACAAATCACTGTTTAACTAGCAAGGTTTTCCATGTATAAGAACAATATTTTACATTTCTCCCAATTTGTACTCCAATTTTGTCACATTGTGTCCAGAATGTTTGCAATAAGAAGTTGAGTGTTATGATATTAGGACAATTGCCCTTATGCAGCTTGACTATGCTGCATATGTCTGGGAATACTGGGGATTTATGTATATTCAACATGGTATAGTGGTAATTCACTATGATTGTGGTATGCAGGGTCCTGGGTTCAGGTCTTGCAGTGGCTGTTAATTTTGTTGCTGGGTAGAACAAGGGCAGTGGGATACAGGGTGATTACTGTCGCGCAAACACAAAGCTCTGGTTACATATGCTTAAAGATAGTTTGCGTCAGATTTGCTGAACCTGTATGCGCATTGCTTACCCCCACGCATACGGTCTTAAACACACTTACTAGTGCTGACATATGTTTACTACTGCTTATTGTTGCTTAACCTAACTGCTGCTTTATGCATTATGATACTGACACCTCACATGTGCATTTCCTGCAGTACTCCAGTTTATATATATATATCTATGTTATTTCTTGGCAGCAGTACTCCAGTTCATATATATATGTTATTCCATGGGTTAACCAACATACATATTACTCATAACATGCTTTGCCATAGGAAATAGTATGTCTCATTTCCTTCACTGTTTCCCCCCCTCCTTTCTCACTGACATCCACAGGCCAGTCCCATTAGAACAGGTCCATCCAACCCCGGCAACATCAGTCCACAATGTCATACCCATCACCCCCATTCCTCCTCCACATCAATCATCCTTCCTACAGGCTCCAGCTGAATCTAACCACACTACTACACATTGCTCACTCTCCATCTCTCGGGACCCATCACGTAAGTTGTCTCAACCCATGGATCTTCAGGCTTCCCACACATTTAGTCCGCGAACATATGTATCCTTCTTTGTTTACCTTTGAGGCATGGTATTTTACTCTGAAGATTCTTTTTAGCAGAATTTTTGGGGTCGTCCCACCAGGAACAAACATGCATTTGTTTAAGATTAGACTTAGTAGAGGCTGGTACTGTTTCTCCCACTGGTAGTATCCTGCCAGTAGTCTGGGAAGCAGTGCTGTGTTATGCTTAGCAGTACTTATTATTTGATTTGCATGATATTTGCCTTTTGGTATTGATTTCCCCTTCATTACATGTTATATATGTGTCTTGTATCCTTGAGTCATTTGTACGTACACTGTATTGGGTCCTGGGAACTTCTTCATTACAATAACACCTCACATCTGGACTTACTGCAGTACTCCAGTTTACATATGTCTGTTCTGTGGTCAGTTATGGCACATATGACTGTATACTGATGCCTTTCACAGGTTCAGTTTGGTTATACTATGGTGAGGACATGTTTACTACTACCTCATTCTTCTGTACTTCTGTGATGGCTTGATGGATAGCTACTGGGACTGTGGTGTATAGGGTCCTGGGTTCATGACCTGCATGGCTGTTTCTTTTGTTGCTGGGCTGACAAAGGCCAATTGGATATAGAGTGATTAAGGCACTTTAAAGCAGTTGTAAGACCTTAAGCTTGCTTACTAGTACATACATATGCTTACTATTGCTCATTTGTGCTTACACCTGCTTACTAGTGCCTTATTCAGTCTGACACTGATACTTCACATGTGCATTTCTTGTGGTACTCCATGCTATTTAGTGGGTTTTGCAACAAAACTTTTGCCATGTAAAATAGACTGTGCTACAGTGGGATTCGAACTGGGAATGCCTGCTCATTGGGCGGATGCTCTGCCCACTACACTATTGCTGTTCTGCTTCATTTGCATTTTTCTACCATAATGTCATACTCATGTTTCCTTCCTCTGGCCCCCGAGCTCCATGTACACAACATCCATCCATTCTCCAATTGTTAGCCCAGCCATACCACACCTCCACACATTGCCCTCTCTGCACGTCTCGGTACTCCGCTAGTATACTGTCTCGACCCAAGCTACTGCAGGCTCTTCATCAATTTAGTCCACGTACGTATAAGCCTTGGCATGACAGTATTCTGATACTGGTGCAGATATCAATGTTACTCACAATTTGTGGTTCGTCCCTCCAGGGACAGACCTGTTGTTCTGTCAAGATTAGATTTAGCTGGTCTACACTGTTTGTCCCACTGGTAGCAGCCTGCCAGGGGTTTGAGGAGCAGCAGTTTGCTCACACACCTGGCTAGCCTCATCTCCCAGTTCCGCGGAACCAAAACATAGACTGCTCGAAATATTGCGATTGAGCAATGTAAGCATGTTTGCTGGTATTACTCTACATACTTACATACATTTCCTATACTGTTGAATGACTGTGCTGGATGATACGTTTGTGATAACAACAGCTGAATGTGTATCTGCCATGGCTTAGTGGTAACTCACTTTGACTGTAGTGTGCAGGGTCGGAGGGTTGCAACTTGGCACTGCAGATTATTTTGTTACTGGGCACAATGAGAGCTGTTGGCAACAGAGTGATTAAGGCACTTTTGAGCAATTGTAAGTGAGTATGCACTGGTTTGTGCAAGGGTCAGCATTGCTGACCTTCGGTTATGCCATCTTACATTGAGTTAGCTTCTACATTGCTTAACCAGTGTGGGCATTGATTACCGCCACCCAAACAGGCTTCAACCCGCTTACTCCCGCTTACCCCAGTGTTAATTTATGTATTTATTTTACATTTGTTGACCAGGACAATCTGACTGGATGCTTGTCCATTTTCAGCAGTGGCCCGGGGAGTAGAGCTCCACAGTAAACCCCAGCTACTCATTACAAGTAATACAGAGGTGTTCACATTCATAGAGAGTAACAGACTTAACATAGCTACGTAACATATTCTTCATGCTTAGTTTATGTTAACATGTCGGTATTATACATGCTAAGGTCAGGTTTATATGTCAGGTATGACTGTTGACAAAGGTCAGTTTAAGGTGAAGTTTGATTCCAGTTTAACAGGGCTGGATAGGTTACACTCAGGTATTCGGGTTAGGTTTAGTTATTCCATACCTGTGTGGTAGAGTAGAAGAGAATAGTGAAGGAGTAGGAAGACAGGTAGAGGGGGAGACATTGTAACTGTATAGTAGGCTGTTGGAAT
This sequence comes from Protopterus annectens, assembly GCF_019279795.1. NCBI lineage: Eukaryota > Metazoa > Chordata > Ceratodontiformes > Protopteridae > Protopterus > Protopterus annectens. The sequence continues at coordinate 1,308,538,221 of NC_056729.1, forward strand.
AATTGGTAGGGGAGCAATAGAGAAGGTTTGAAGGATGTTGGGATTTGTATGTGAGTCAGGACAAGAGGTGTCGGTTTTACTAGTTGATGTAGGGGTATAGAGTGTAAGGTGGGGGGGAGGATTTCACCAGGTGGTGAGCATGTACTGATCCAAGTGTGCTTGAGGTGTTCCTTCAACTGTTATTTACATGTGTCCTTTGGGACAGCTGAGGTAATACATGTGGGAAGGGAGTTCCAGATTCTGCCAATATACTTGGGGAAGAGGGTGTCACCTACTTGTAACTTTAAACATTAACAAAAATGAAAAAGGGATTGATAGGTAAGTGGTGTTAATGGAGCACAAAGAGGGGAAGATAGTAGGGGAAATTGCCAGGGATGTGCAGGAAGGCTGAAGGGAAGGTCCACAGCTGGGCATTTCTTCTACAGCAACAGTTGTGCATATACACTGAATTTGGAGGTAAATTTGGGCACTCAAACCCTTGGGTGGGGGTTAGGACAACAATAATAAGTTGTGATGCCAATCAGATCGGCTTACATGCCTACAGTGGGGTGTTGTGACCATATGTTTTTTGGTGTTATTTAGTGGGTTTTGCAACAACACATCTGATTATACCGTACTTTGCCATGTAAAATAGACTGTGCTGCAGTGGGACTCATACCAGGAATGGCTGCTTGTTAAGCGACAGCTCTGCCCAATTCACACTATTGCTTACATCCACGAGGCTGTCCAAATAGAACCGCTCCAGCCAACACCTGCACGCTTCAACCCATAATTTCATACTCATAGTTCCCCCCCTTCCGCCCTTCCTCTACAGCACTCATCCTTACTCTGGGTGCAGGTCTGGTCTAACAACAACACTACACACTGCCCACTCTCCACTTCTTGGGACCCATCTCGTACATTGTCTCAATCCATGGGTCATCAGGCTTTCCCAACCTTGTAGTCCAAGTACATACACGCCCTGCCTTGATAAGTCATTGCATGGACGGGACTCCAATCACCAAGTAATTTTTGGGTTGTTCCGCAAGGGACATTCCTCTCTATGTTTCTAGATTAGACTTAGCGGGTCCACAGTGTTTCCCCCACTGGTTGTATCCTACCTGTGGTTTGGGGAGCAGTGGATTGTTTACTTTGTTTGTGTGTTTGTTTGTATGTTTCTCTGTTTGGCTGGAGGGGTAATGGTACATGTTACACGTATATTGATTGGGCCCCTCACCCCCATTGGCGGTGCCTGAGATCATTTGTCATTCTTATGTGCTGTATCATATCATAGATATATATCTGTGTATACACACACACACACACACACACACACACACACATGCATATACATAGATATATATATATATATATATACACACACACACACACACACACACACACACACACACACATATATATATATATATATATATATATATATATATATATGTATGCATAAATATATAAATATATATATATATTGCTGTATATATACCTAACAGCATGTGGATGTATGGTTGTCTGCATATGTATATATCTATATGTGGGTATTTATATATATGCATGTCTATATATGTATACATATGTGCTACAGAGAGGGAGAGGTATATATCTATTTAGTTATGGGTATATATACATGCACACATACATCTACATATTTAGCTACATGTCCTGCAATGTTGACTGGTATTGCTGGATTCTATGTTTCGTGTGCATACCGGTCAACCTTGTGTGCCATGTATGCTTTGCGATACCTACAAATACAACCCTTAGTGTAAACAAAGTCACACATGTAGTCTATTGTTAGTACCAGGGAAACATTCGTCCCATGTGGGACAACTCAAAAATTGGGTATTCTACTTTTGTCTAAAACCATGGCTGTAAAGGTACCCATGGCTATGTGCATGGACTACAGCATGTGGCAGACCTAGGATACTTGGGTTGGGACAATGTACAGGATGAGTCCCGGGCAGTGGAGAGTGGAGGGTGGCCAATGTGTGGTGGTGTGGTAGCTATGGACTGGTAACCAGGGAAGGAATGGTGGCTGCGTGTGTGCAGTGGGTGGGGTGGGGGGGCAGAACTGTGGGTAATGAATGTATGGGTTGAGGATGGCCTGGGTTGGATGGGCCTGTACTGGTTGGCCCACCTAGTGGGTGGGGGAGAGGGGAATGTGATATAAACATGTGAAATGTAAAAGAAGACTAATTTAAATCCCTATTTAAATGAAACACTTACAATAAAATGAACTTGGTAGTGTATTGCAGGCTGGACATGTTTGGCTGGGGGTATGCCAATACGTATGAGATGTATATTGTTTGGGGCCTCTCAGCCCCATTAACGGTGCATGTGGACGTATATGTTTCTGTTAATCTACCATTACTATCTACAGATGTCTGGCCATATATACCTATATGGGTATATATATTTGCTTACATATTTATAACTATGTCCATATATACCTACGGATATATATATATATATATATATATATATATATATATATATATATATATATATATATATATATATATATATATATATATATATATATATATATATCTGCCTACATATATGTAACTTGATGTGTATATGTGGACATATAGATGTTGACATATATGTGTAGATGGCATTTGCATGTATATATGTTCATATATTTGTATATATATATATATATATATATATATATATATATATATATATATGTGTGTGTATATTTCTGGATATTTATATATATATATATATATATATATATATATATATATATATATATATATATATATATGTAACTACATATATAGATATATTGTATCCGTTTAGAGAGTAATATATTTACACACACACATGCATCTAAATGTAGGTATACATTATCTGTACTGTTGCATGACTGGGCTGGAGTTATGTTTCTAAAAACATAAAATTTATGCATATCGGGCATAGCTTAGTGGTAAATCATTTTGCGTATGGTGTGCATGCTCCTGGGTTTGAGCCTTGCAGAGGCTCTTTATTTTGTTGCTGGGCAGAACACTGGCCGTTGGATACAGAGTGATTAAGACATTTTAAAGCAGTTATAAGTGGGTTTGCATGGGTTTGCATGGAGGTAAGCACTGCTAACTTCCAGTCACAGTTTCTTATACCCAGTTAGCTTATCATTTGCTTAATCTGTGTAGGCAGTGCTTACCCCTGCGCAAACGCACTTACCCATGCTTACTAGTGCTTACATATACTTATTACTGCTTATCTGTGCTTACAACTGCTTACTGCTGCCTTATTCATTATGATACTGACTCTTCACATGTGCATTTCCTGCAGTACTCCAGTTCATAAATATATGTTATTTAGTGGGTTTTGCAATACAAATTGCTTATACCATGCTTTGCCATGTAAAATAGACTGTGCTGCAGTGGGACTCGAACTGGAAATGCCTGCTTGTTAGGTGAATGCTCTACACCCTACACTATTGCTGAGATGCTTCATTTGCATATATCTTCATTGTTATCCTCTTCAGCCTTTTAAGCTGCTTTAACCATAGCTAAGCAATGGATCCATCCGTGTACCTACAGTTAGCTGTACTTGGAGTTTTAGAAAACAGTACAGGGATTTCTTCTTTTGATTTTTATGTCCTGTTGTTGTTGTACACATTGGGGACTGTTGGTGGGGATATGTGGACTCCTATGAGTGGTCTCACTCATTTATTTCCACTTTCTGCTGTTCAACATTGTAGGGCATGTTTATTCTGAGAGCTCTGCTCTCAGACATGCCCCCTGCACTCCTACACACTCCGTGTAAGCCTGGGAGGTCGAGCAGCATGCCTTCATTAATATGCATGGTGCACTGCCGTCCTCCTCCTACATGGGAGCTTCCGTGTGGGACTACACTAGTCCTGCATGGAAGATTAGTGAATCTGGGGAAGGATGTTTCAAATATGTTAGTGTTTTGTGCTTGGGGGTTGTAAATTACAACTATGCATAGTTTTTTTTTAATCATTCATTTTTAGGATGGTAATTAGTAGTTCAGAATTATTAAATTTGGGGATGGGACCTGAGTAGTTTGTACTTATGAAGTGACTATTGTAAAATAATGCAGTCCCACTAGCTTTTGTGTAGTCTGTATAGTTTGATTAAATTATATCTTGTGGAAAGCACTTAGATATATTTTATATTAGGTTTTAGCCAGGTTTTTGTGGCAGCTAAGAAATCTTTGGAGTATGTAGTTGGCAGCTAAGAAATCTTTGGAGTATGTAGTGTCACCCAGTCATGAAAACCAAAAAATGTTGCTAATACTGAGGGTGATAAATTTCAGATTTTTGCTTTGGGATAGTTTTACTGGGATATGAGAAGGACCAGGGGTAGAAGATGGGCATGGATTAGGGTGAACAGCACCAGCGAGGGAGATAAATGAAAAAAACACGTGAGGAGTAGTTTGGTTATAACATGGACTTATTAAGTAATATTGAGACTTAATGAGTTTGGAACTGTATTGTAAAAATCTGATTTTAGGATGGGTTAATATGTATGTTTGAAATAGACTTGGAGATATGCTTGACAAACTTTTTATGTTGTCACTTATATCTGTATTTGATGTTATAGAAGAGATATGGGCATTGATGGTGGATGTATGACTGGATATTAATTGAAGGAGAAGAAAAGGTAGAGAAAGGGAAATAATGGGTGTTAGTGATGGGGTGACATGGTATTGGCTTATAGTTTGTATAGTCAAAGTTTGGCAATCTTGTTGAAAGGCTAATATGGTGAGAGGTGAATGTTGAAAAGGTAAAAGAAAGATACTGCGATAGATATGACAGAGGTAGAGTGATGCAAGAGATATAAAGTAGTAATAGAAGATATAGTGGCTGTGTGAGGGAGGTGGGTGATGATGTGTAGTACAAAGATAGTTTTAATAGGTTAATTTGGTAATTGGGAAGAACATGGGATATATATGGCTGGGAGCAATGGGGTGGGTCTGAATTGGGGGTAGGATAAGGGACTGTAGTGTGCCTGAGCATAACATGAGCAAATGGAGTGGGAAGAACCCAGAGTTCCATGTCTTACTGAAAAAAACATCAGTAAGGAATTACTGTTATCTTATTTCAATTGTACTACTTTGAATTTTAAGAATATGTATTTGGTAGTGTGTTGAAATAGAGTGATTCACTAAGTACACATTAATTAGACTGTGGAGAACACAACCTAAAGAAAACAGAGTGTTAAAGTTAACAAGAGGAGAAAAGTAAATATTGTTGAAACTATAGTGGAGTGAAATATGGTTTATGCTAGAAAAATATTACAGACAAAAAAACATTAAATAGAAAAATGTATAACAGAGAAGGATAAATGAAGGTGGAGATTGAATGTATGTAAAGAAAAATGGGGAGCAGTAAAGGGTAATGCGTACATCCCAGTGATGTTCAGGAATGCCATTTAGAGGTAGCATAGCAAAATAATGAAGATTATACAGCAACAACAAAAAATACAGCAGTAAGACGCAGGCAGTAGCAGAACAAAAGAGTCCGAGTTTTGGTTGAAGCCTTTTAGCTTTTAGGCAAAAAATGGTGCCATAATTGTGGTAGAGTGGTGGAGACAAGTCTTTTACAGCAGTAAGATGCAGGCAGGAATGGAAACAAGGATATCAGTTTCAGTTAAAGACTCTTAGCTTTTATGTGAGAACTGGTGTGGTACTTGTGGTGGGATGGTGGAGACAAATCTTTTACCTTAATCACCACAGACTTAAGGGAGGAATCCTAGTTTAAACGGAAAGCAAAAGATGTATAGGTAGATGTGACAATGGGAGGTATTGCCATCTGTGCCAGGGAGAATAGGGTGGTACATCTGTGACATATGCCAGTATAGTTAGCTGGAGTTTTATGGAGAAGTTTGTGTCATTTGACTATCACACTGATTTGTACAGATGCTTGTATTGAAATGTATAAACAGTGTTATTATAACTGATTAAATGTATATGATTAAATAAAGAATTCAGAAAGGGAAGAGTAGTTGCTTTTGAAATTGTTCTATAGCTTTCAGATACTGCAACAGATCTTAGCAAAGCTCTGAGTGTGTATTGTACCAGAGCCAGGTGATCAAATGTGATGTCATTCTATAACTAGCACAGAAAGAATAGAAATCATACATCTGTTTGCTTTGGTTTGTTATCTCTGGAACCTGATATAAAAGATCTATGTCAGCTATCACAGACATTAATTGAGTTATCACAGTTCAGCTCAGTTTAGTTAGAAGCCCATCACCTTGCCTTGTGGAAGTAAGCATCTCAGCAACCTAGCTTGCATTGCTGTATTGATTAAGCTAGCTAGGGAACAGTTATTCTTTAGTTATTCTTTAGATAGGAAATACAGTGAGATTTGTTAAGTATTGTTTTTCTGCATCTGTTTGAATCTGTCAAACTGTGTTATTTTTATTTCTCCTGTGATTGAAACGCTGGTGTTTATTGTACTTAGATATTTAGTGTTCTCATGTTTTATATTTTATTATTTATTATCAAATATGTTTATATCTTTCATTTAGAGAATACCTTTATCATTCTGAGAATACTTGTGCTTATTTCAGTGATGCCTTGGCCATTCCAAAAAGCCTTGTTGCTTTGGTTACACTCTACAATTTATATTAGTATTGATTTTACTCAGTATAATTGGATACCCTTATAAGATCCTGTGAGTGGTTGACTAGTGACTGGTGGCAGCATTGTTACCTTAGAGTCTGTATCAGCCTTTCTCAGGAGTGTGTGTGTGTGTGTGTGTGTGTGTGTGTGTGTGTGTGTGTGTGTGTGTGTGTGTGTGTGTGTGTGAGTGTGTATGTGTGTGTGTGTGTGTGTGTGTGTGTGTGTGTGTGTGTGTGTGTGTGTGTGTGTGTGTGTGTGTGTGCACTTGTGTGTGTGTGTGTGCTTGTGTGCACTTGTGTGTGTGTGTGTGTGTGTGTGTGTGTGTGTGTGTGTGTGTGCGTGCGTGTGAGTGTGTGTGTGTGTGTGTGTGTGTGTGTGTGTGTGTGTGTGTGTGTGTGTGTGTAAAAATCAAATACCCAGGTACCTAGGTGTGGTTGTGTCAGCAACTTGGAAATGGAACACAGTGCTCTAATGTGAGACTTGTTTGGGATCTGGAGAGATAGGGAGTCCAGTCCCAGGTCTGGAACCTGTTCCCTGTATGTTCTTGGTGGAAATTGTGCTTGATTCAGAGAGCTGCATTTGAAAATACTGTGTAAATCCATTCCTATTTTAGGGACCATCTCTCACCAGTGTCAGTGGTGAGGATTGAGGCTCCTTGATTTCTGGCCTGGGGTAGAGAGACCATCACAGTAGAATACATTCAAAATACTGATAAACAAGATTATCCTTCTCTCTATCTCTTTGACTTCTAGCTGAGGAAGAGATACAGTATAACTTTCAACAGGAGACGAGAAGAACAAAGAAAGTGGTGGAATCTTCTGGTAAGAGTAACAGGTGTCCATAAGATATTTATTACTTACCTAAGCAAAGTAGAAATTATTACACATAATTCAGGGTAGCATAAACAGTAGTACAGCAATGCTTTTAAAATGATTTCAATGGTAATCCTGAAAACAACTGTAGTTATATATTTGTAGCTGAAAGAAATGCAAATGACAACAAGAACAGATCAAGAAAAATGTGTTATACTTTCATTATTAACCATGACAAACTGCAGTACTTGGAGATTTTTTTTCATGGTTGATGTCTGTGTACTGGAAAATATGTCTGAAAGTATAGAGTTGAAACAAAAAAACCCTTATGAAAGAAAAAATCCCTTGCCATTTCAATTCATCTCAGGTATGCATAAGCAGTACCCTTACACATTCTCCCCAGTTATATAAGGACTTCCCCAATCACTACCCTCAACTGTATGCATAAGCAGTTCCCATATACAACTTTACTTCAATAAAGATATCTTCCCTAATGGTTTATTGAGTTGATACCTTGCATTACAAAAGTATTGTGTGGATTTAGTGTGCTTTTTTTTCTGTTTTGTCTCTCCCTACCCATTTTTTTCTTTTTTTTACTTATTTTGTTTATGCATTTCTTTTTCCTTTGTTGTTTTGCTTCTCTCCCATTTTGTTTTTCTTTTATAGAAGTTCAGATCTCTCAGGAAAGATCAGGCACATACCTCCCAGGCTAGGGAGAGATCTCCCTTTGCTCATCTGGGGATATCCTCGCAGAGTTGGAGTGGAGGTGCTGGTCCTGCAGGCACTTTGGCAAGTGCTAGCCTGGCAAGCCTCACTAAACAGGGGCTTTGGAGTTTTGTTGAAGATGTACTGGAATTGGTAATGGATAGGAGAGTAACTGCAGTCAAAGCATCTCTTCAGCATGTGGAAGACATGCTCAGCCAGTTGGTTTTGACCACCATGCCAGCACAAGCCCCTATCCCCTCAAATTCAGGGGATCTTCACTGCAACACCATTTGGCAGTGGACGTGTTTGAGGCTGTGTGGACTTGGTACACAGTTGGGATGTACTCAGCCCTTCTTCCCTTATTGTTTCTCCTTCACCCTCTGCCCTATCTCCCACTTGCACTACCCTCTTACAAAAAGCTTTTGAAAAATAAGGTTTCCTATACCCAAGAAAAACATAGCACCCATCCTCTCCCACCTTCCCCAGCTCAAACCCTCTTCATGTTTCCCTTGTGTATTCACCTCTTTGTTTTTATAGGTTCATAGGTATGTACCTGGTTAATGGCCCTGGAGCCTTTACAAGCCTAGCCCACAGAAGTGCCCTAGCATCATGCCACCCGACAGTAGTTCCTAGTGCCTCTATCAAGTAGATCCACTGGAGTGATCTCCGAGGTGAACTTTCTATTACCCATCCACTCATTAAGATTTCTCTTGAAGAAGGACAGTGAGGTACTCTGCTTGACATGTATGGGATGTCTATTCCAGAGCATGGGCAGTCTCTGGGTGAGGAACCTGTCCCTCCAGCATGTTCTGTTGATTGTGGTAATGAGATTGAGGTCTCTGGAGCGTGTGTTGTGGAGGGATTGGGATTTCTTTAGCTGTAGCATTTCTAACAGAGCTGGGTCAGACATGGCTTTGTAAGGCAAGCAGAGATTGCCTCTAAGTAGGAGATATGAGACAGAGAATAACTGGAGTCTTTTGAGTCTGTTCATGTAGGACATGTGCTTAATGTCTAGGATCCTCTTTGTGAGGTACTTCTGTGGCGTCTTCAGCTGTTGCAGGTATCTAGTGAGGTACAGGCCAAATGGGGCATTATACTCGACTGGTCTAATGAGGCAAGAGTAGAGTGAAAGAGATGATGACCTCTTTCTTCCTGGATGCAAAACCCTTGGTAATGAGATAAGCCACATAGAAGGACTTTCTGACCACAGTGGCAATGTGGTGTTCGAAGGAGAGGTTGCTGTCAACCTGTATCCCCAGATCTCATATAACATCTTCAGTGTTCAGTGGGCTCCCATTGATGTGGTAATTAGTGGGAACTGAGTTTTTACCAAAGGGGATGATGACACATTTTTTGGCATTAAGCTTAAGGCCATGGTTTTGACACCAGTCATTGGTCTCAGTGAGGCCTTTCTGTAGGATGTCTGCATCACTTGGGGAGTTAATAATGGCTCCCAGCTTCCCAGTTTTGTCTCTTCTTTTTGCTATCTGTCCTATCACCGCCTTTCTATTCTTTAATGAAACCATCAGGATATTTACAAAACTGTACCACTTTATGAAACAGTATTAACCCCTTTACTTAAAAAAAAAAATACTTTTAGCGGCTGCACATTCTATGGCTTTGTTATAATGCTTGTAGTGTGACTTTGCTCAGCCACACTTGCCCGCGATATGTCAAGGCACATATGCTTTATGATTCTATGAAAATCTTTGCACGTATGAAAAGATGAACTTCACACAAGTTATACATTTACAGAAATAGGTGTGATTACAGATTTCGTATTCAGCACAATTACATTATGGTAACCTTATTTGCATAGCCTCATAGCTCTGCTGTCTGAAAATGTGAACTACACACTTGCGCAGCCCTGGACAATGAATTCCACTCTAAGATTGAAGCAAAATAACAGTGGATTCCAAAACCATTGTTATAGTTTTATTGCATTTTTGCTCGGGGCTTCACACTTTGTATTATCAACATCATCCCAATACCCTTGCTACATACATATTCTAATCATCCCGATATCCTTGCTACATACATATTCTAACTTTGAGATTGCTGTATCTCAGAGTATGGGGATGCTCTGAGATATTGCACTTTCAAAGTCAGTGCTTATTCCTTTATTCACAATGTTTGCAGTTCTGAGGATCACAGTTACTGTCCTCAGACATTCAACAGGCATTAGTGAAAAGGATATCAGGCAGAAATGCAACACTGTTGTAAAAACATGGTCAGCAGAGTCTATTTAGTTTTTTTTTTTTCAATAGTGTTTTAAGGGAAGACAATACACATACATGTATCAATCATAACAACAGCAAGCTGTGTATTTGGACTATAGCATCTGTAAAAAACACACACAACTAAAGATGATCTCGAAAGTCATGACATGCAAAGTTACTTTTGCCATGATGACATAGCTCCTCTTGGGGTACAGCCAGAGTAGTCTGTCTTTCATTATGCTCCTTATCCATTCTCTAATGTCCTGTTTGGTTAATTTACAACCTTTACATGTAAATAATGTGTGTGCATGCTTTCTTTTTTCGTATTCATCCCTTTCCATTTATTCTTTTGTTGTTTCTTTGTTGCAGTTTAGCTGCATTAAGCTATTTTCCTAGCAACATTTCCTGCTTATTTAAGAGCCACTGATTTGTGCAAAAACTCTCATTCAACCTGCTTCTGAAATTATGAAATATAATGTACACATTCTTGAAATTCACTCCACATCTTTACCTCTTATAATTTATTTCCTGTTATTTATTGCATTCTACCTGTTCTAGGTTTATTAGCAGCTCCTAAATATTTTTCTCTACACTTGATTTTAGCCAAAGGCTGAGAAGAACGGTATCTCCACTTCTTCCGTTACTTACAAGCATCAACAGAGCTTTTCACTCCATTTCTGTAATTTCTGTCATTTTTATGCAACCTTTCTGATTGTACTTCTAACCTTGTAAAGCCTTTTCTGTATTTCATAATTCATCTGGGTAGTTGGTTAGCCCTGTTTGAAGTCTTTTAATCTTCTGCAAAAAGTTAAATATTGTTTCTTATATATACTGTTTGGAACCAATAAACAGCCTATTCACAACTGATCAATAGCAGTCGTTCTTCCTAAACAGTGATATTTAGTGCTGTCTTTTCTGCTTCCAGTTACTCTCTCACTGTAATATCCAATTTACAATCCTAGCAATGTTTTCATTGCAGTCTATAGCATTTGCTAGGATGAATATGATACATTCTATTCTTAGCTGGGTCTCAGAAAATCAACGCAGTACTGATGTCAGCAATACCAGTGATGTGCTTTCTAGCACCCCAGCTGAACTGATGAATGCGTCTTTCAAATGACAGACTGTGGCTATAAGCAATTAACTTCTGGAAAATGTGCTCCTTAATAAATACCTTTTTTGGTTGGATCCCACTTTGTCATTTTGATTATCATATTCAAAAGATAGAAGAGACACCTCTATTTTCTGAAAGTCTGCTTTAATATTAATCACATTCTTGTAAAGTAAGCCAGAATTTCATTTGATAAGTGCCTTTTTGTACATATCTTACAGTATGGGGTACCTACCAATAATATCCCGTAATTTTATCCACAGTACACAAAAGATACAGATTGCTGTCAATAAAATTAAATCTCCCTACTGATATCATAGCAGGGATGGAAGATTCAAGACTTCTACCTCTGCCCCTGGTTAGATGAAAAGGGCCTTTGACTAGCCCACTTACTAGACAAAATATTTAGCTAAATCAAAATCAACTCAATGCAAGGGGTTTCTCTTATGTCACCTTATTTAAAGAGTGTACTTTTGACTATTGGTATCTGTTTGTGGTATATGTATATATAAAGTAAAGGGTGGGATCAAACAGAAATTTTGGTGTTTTTTATCTTCCTATGAGTACAGATAGGTCACAGATTAAGAAAGTTATAGATAACAATTGGAAAATTATTATGGGGAATCAAGATTTAAGTGACATTTTGGGTGTTAAACCCAACTTTATCTATAAAAAGACTAGGAATTTAAAGCAGATTCTTGAAAGTTCAGTAGCTATGACTTACAACGAAAGTGAAAATAAGAATTTAGGTACTTTCCTGTCAGAAATGTTCACAGTGTAGGTTTATGATGGCAACAGATAGTTATCATTTTAAACATTTGGATTTTTTATTATTTTTTAAAGGCAGGTTAACTGCCAAAATGATGGACTTATATATTTAGCTGTGTGTTCTAACTGCGACCATTTTTATATTGGGAAAATTATTTAATGGTTAACAGAGTAAGAGAGCACCTCTTGGCCACTAAAAAGACAAATAGTTCCAACACATTAGCTAAGCATGTGACACAATGTAGGGATTTTAGGAAGTTTTTCTTTTTTGTAGCTGATGTAGTAGATAAGGCTAAATTTGTAGGGTCTATTAACAATTATTTGGAATTTTTAGAATTGAAACGGCAGGTCTTAATGATAAAATTTCTGTTCAAAGTTATTTAAAGTATGTTAACTTTTAAAGAGTGTACTTTTGACTATTGGTATCTATTTGTGGTATATGTTTTATATATATATATATATATATATATATATATATATATTGTTTGTAGAAAAAGAAGTGTTTTATGTTTTGAAGTGATTATGACATTTTTTGTTTTATCTAACATTGTGATTGGTGTTTCAAACCAGAAATGAAGTCATAGTGGGAGTATATAAAAAAGGGGCCAATGTTTGCTGTTTTTTGTTCTGAGGAAGTTGTTAATTAAATAGAACAAAAGCACTTAAGCTATTTTTTTGCATTGGTCCAGTTATTTTTTATTTTTTTATTGTTTTAATAATTGTATTTATGCTTAAATCAACTGAAACACAGTCTTACTTGTAAGTCACTTCTACCTCTGCCTCTGGTTAGATGAAAAGGGCCTTTGGCTAGCCCACTTACTAGACAAAATATTTAGCTAAATAAAAATAAACTCAATGCAAGGGGTTTCTCTTATGTCACCTTATTTAACTATATATACCATGTTCTTGTTATCTCATTGAGGTAGCTAATTTCATGCTGTGTGAATGCTGTACATTTTAGGTATGTGCTTTTTATATCCTTCTCGATTTAAATGATTAATTGTGGTGTCTTTCTTATGTCATACTGTTTAAGTTGACTGCATTTGGTACTGATACTGTCTGGGCTTATGAGCATTTTTATTTTTATTTTTTACTTATTTACGCTTTAGTTGACCAAGTCTATGTTTCTCAGTGAATGGCCTCTTTATATGGGAGACCTAAGGCACTATTTATAAGGAATACTGATTGTGATTTTCTGATTCTGTACCACTGTATATTTTCCTTTCTTTTATTTCATAGGTTCATAGGTTGGTACTAGGCTATCGGCCCTAGGGCCTATACAAGCCTAGCCAAACAATTCCCCGGATATTTCTTCCCACAATATTTACTTCCATGGACCCCTGTCTAGCAGGGCAACTGGCGTGATTCCCAGGGTTAATTCCCTATCTCCCATCCAATTGTCAAGGTTCCTTTTGAAGAGGGACAAGGAGTCGCTCTGCTTGGCATGTATGGGCAGTCTATTCCAGAGTATGGGGAGTCTCTGGGTCAGGAACCTATCCCTCCAGCATGTTTTGTTCATTGTGATGACAAGGTTTAGATCCCTGGAGCATGTGGCTCTGAGGGATTGGGATTTCTTTAAGTGGAGCATGTCCAACAGCTCAGGGTTTGACATGACCTTGTATGTTAGGCAGAGATTGCCTCTGGGTAGATGATATGCCACAGAGTATAGCTGGAGTTTTTTTAGATGGTCAGCATAGGGCATCTGCTTTAGGCCTGTGATTCTTTTAGTGAGGTATTTCTGCAGCCTTTCCAGCTTTTGCAGATGTATTGTGAGGTACGTACCAAACGGGGAGTTGTACTCTATAATGAGTCTAATGAGGGATGATGACAGTTGGTCAATGACTTCCTTTTTTCTGGATGTAAAGCCCTTAGTGATGAGGTGTGCCACATAGAAGGATTTACTGACTGTTGTGACAATTTGATATTATTTTTATTTATTTTTATATTATTTCTTTATTTATGTGCTCTATATGGATGCTTTTTGTTAAACCATTGGGCCTAGTCTGCACATACCAATTCAAATAACTAAGCATTTTAAATAAATAAATAAAATACACTTTCAAATTTTGTATTAACCAAATGCTTAAAAATACTCTTTGCACTTAAATGACCAAGTTACAAATTAAATTTACAAGCATCTGGCTAGAACTGCACATGCGTATATTTATGTTACCTTGAGTACTTTGGCATAATTTGGTATCAGGTATTACAAAGAGCAGAATAGTTGTGGAGTTACACAGTGCAGATTTACTGCAAAGTTTTGAAAAATGTTTTGCTAGCATCACCTGCAAATCAGATTTTTTTTTTCAAAACTTTCAAATTAAATGTTCCCAGAACTCCGTAATATAAGTGATGAAGTGAATGGCTGACTATAATAGAGAATTGTGTCATGGTTTTATTTTTGTCAGTGGGTTTCTTTAATATGTATGAAACTTGTCATACTTGGTCAATAAAAAAATAACCTGCTGAAAGCTCTTTGTAGCAATTGACTATACAGCTAATACAACAGTAAACAAAACATCAGCTCACAAATCCTTGCAACAAGAAGTGTGCAACTATGATAAATATACAACAGCAACCTTTTCCCTCTGCCTCTGTGCATCCTTTTTATATCTTTTTATGCAGCATCAGTAAGAATGGATGGACTACAACCTCAGATCTTTATGGCAGTACTGTCCATTAAGGAAAGAAAGGCTACTATACTCACTCAACCCATTAAAGGAATGCTGAACCTCAGGAAAGTTGTTAATGATCAACAACTTTCCTGCATATGTGTGGTCCTTTAGTGTTTTTTTGTTTTGTTTTTATTTTTTGTTTTTGTGTTTTTTTATCATTTGGAACATGTTGTAATTCATTAGGCATATTTGGTTTGGAATTACTATCTCACTGTTGGTCACTTATCCCATTGAACCATTCCATGCAACATGAAGTTAATCAGTAAAAAAAAAACAGTTAACCAGTGTGCTGATGTACCTGAGAGCAGTAAAACAAATTAACCATTAAAGTAAATGCATACATATGAACAAGTATTTCATGCAAGGGCAATAATGCCTCTCTAGTAATAATAAAACCAAAATAGTCATCCGTATAAATAGTGTTCAAATTATCCATAAAAAATATCTAAACTAATGCTTGCTTTAATATAATTTGATAGTCTATTCCATGTGCCAGTGGTTCTCTCAGAGAACCAATTAGAATATTTTTCATTCCTATGTAGTCTTTTTTGGCTTTCTAGTACCATGACAGTAATGGACTCCATTCCTAAGTCAAAGTAAGTTCATTAAATTAGTATTGTTTCAATTTTTGATGTTAGCCAGAGGTACTCCTTGTGCCTAGTAATGATCCCTTCTGCAATTCATACAGAGTTAAATGTATCAGTAACCAATCTAAGTACTATTGTAAATTCTTTTTATAAGACCCATTGCTCTTACTACTATTGGAACTGTCTGGGTATCTTTCTCCCACATTGCCCTCATTTCTTCCTGCAAATCCTGGTATTTTATGACTTTGTGTCTCCCTGTACTTAAGGCACTGCAGTCACTGGGTGCAGCAATTTCAATTATAGGTTCATAGGTTCATAGGTAGGTACTAGACAATTGGCCCTAGGGCCTATATAAGCCTAGCCAAAAAGGTACCCTGGCTTTCTCCACCCAAGAAAATTATTTTCCTCTGCCCCTGTCGAGCAGAGCCACAGAAGTGGTCCCTGGGGTGAATTTCCTATTTCCCATCCAGTCATCAAGATTTTCCTTGAAGAGTGCTAATGAGGAGCTTTGTTTGATATAGATAGGTAGTTTGTTCCAGAGTATGGGCAGTCTCTGGGACAGGAATCTATCCTCCAGTATGTTCTGTTCATTGTGGTGACAAGGTCTAGGTCCCTAGAGCATGTAGCTCAGAGGGATTGGAATTTCTTTAAGTGTAACATGTCCAATAGCTCTGGGTTTGACATAGCTTTGTATGTTAAGCAGAGATCACCTCTGAGTAGGCGATATGCAGCAACGTAAAGCTAGAGTTTTTTGAGACAGTCTGTGTAGGGCATCTGTTTGAGGCTAGTAATCCTCTTTGTGAGGTATTTCTGCGGCCTTTCCAGTTGTTGCAGATGTCTTATGAGGTACATACCAAAAGGGGCGTTGTACTCTGTAATGGGTCTAATGAGCGATGAGTAGAGGGAAACAATGAGCTCTTTTTTCCTGGATGAAAAACCTTTTGTGATGAGGTGTGCCACATAGAAGGATTTCCTGACTACTGTGGCAATGTGATTATCAAAGGAGAGACTCCTGTCCACCTGAGTCCCAAGGTCTCTTATTACACTTTTGGTATTAAGTAGACTACCACCTATGTGATAGCTCATGGGTACAGAGTTTTTACCAAAGGGGATGATAATGCACTTTTTGGCATTGAGCTTGAGGCTATTTCTTTGACACCAGGCTTCTGTCTCAGTGAGGCCCTTTTGTAGGATGTCCACATCGTTAGAAGTTTTGATTATCGCTCCTAGTTTGCAGTCATCTGCGAACTTCATTAGCCAAAGACCTTCTGTGTTAGCCTGTACTTCAGAAAAGTAGATACCAAACAAGAGAGGACCCAGGACTGAACCCTGTGGTACTCCACTTGTCACTGGTCTGAAGTCAGATTTGGAGTCAGCTACTTTCACAGTGTGCGTTCTGTCAGTGAGCCAGTTGGCAACCCATCTTGTAACATAGGGATTTATACCTAGTTTAGTGAGTTTATCTATAATTCCAGAGTGAGCGATGGTGTCAAAAGCCTTGGCAAGATCTAGATAGGCGGTGTGAACTACCTTACCCTCATCTACGGCGTTGGTGACAGCTTCAAAGAAGTCTATCAGGTTTAGGAGACATGATCTGCCTTTTACAAACCTGAACTGGGTGGGGTCCAGAGTTTGGAGATTACCAAAGTCTTTGTTTATAAGTTCCATGATGATGCATTCCATGGCCTTGCAGATCAGGCTCATTAGGCTAATGGGGCAGTAGTTCCCAGGGTCCGTGGTGGCTCCCTCTTTGTGGAGTGGGATATCCATCACTGTGCACCATTCAGTGGGCACAAAGCCTGAGGTGAGGCTATGATTGAACATGGTGCTTAGGTGGGGTGCCAGCTCATTCTGTAGTTCATGTAGAACATAGCCTGGGATGTTGTCAGATCTCATGAATGCTGTGTTCTTGACTTTGGAGAGTGTGGTTTTTTTACCTGTGCAGCCATGATTACAGGAACTTTGCATTCTTCTGGTATAGAGATGGGCCCTTTAGGGGGTGAGAGTGTGGTAAAGTTAGCACTGAACCTATCTGCCAGGATGTTGGCAATATCAGTTGATTCTGTATATTTAATGCCATTGTGCTGTAACTCAGAGCAGATCTGAGTGTTGCTATTGAGATTCTTGACATAGCTATAGAATGCTTTGTGGTTGTCTTTAGAATCAGTGGTGATTTTTTTTTGTAACTAGCTTTGGAAGATTTTATGAGGGATCTCAGCTTCTTACTGAGGCTGACCAGAGAGTTCCTCCAATCATGATATTTTACTCTTTTTTTGCAACAGTTTCTTTCTTCTGCTTAGCATTTGTTTATGGCAGGGGACCACCAGACTGGCTTCCTTTTTTTGGAGGATGGCATCTTGGTTCTGTTAGGGATAGCACGATCCATGCACTCGTGTAAGTGCTTATAAAGCACATTTGTGTAGGATTCAGCAGTCATACCTCTATTGCCCATCTGCATGGGTGTCTTGAAGTTTGCCACTTCTGTCTTAAGAAGCGTGAAGTTGGCTTTGGAGAAATTTTTTACGGTGATTTCCCTAATGGGGGATGGGGGCAGGATGTGGATGTCTCGGGTGATTAGCTTGTGGTCAGACCTGACCAATGAGGAATTGATTGCTGGTGTGGAACACCGGTCGCCCATGTTAGTAATGACCAGGTCTAGGATATTGCTTCCCCTGGTGGGGGTGTGGATATGTTGATCCAAGGCACTGGAATTTATGAATTCCCGAAAACATTGAGCAAAAGAGTTGGTACATGAGTAGTTTTCCCAGGTAATGGTGGGTTAGTTGAAATCACCCATTATTAGGGTGTTGGGTTGTACCCTAATATTTTCCAGTGTATCATGAAATGTGGAGTGGGAATCCTGGTGAATGGTGGGGGATCTATAGCAAGTTACAGTTTGGATTGCAGTCTTGCCCAGAGTTAGTTGCACTTCGATAATCTCGGATGCATTATGCTGAGCAACTAGCCTGGAGGTGTCGATATCTTTAATGAATATGAACACGCCTCCGCCTTTAGTGTTTCGGTACAGGTTAGGTGGCCCAAAGGTGTGGTATGAATTATAGCCTGGTAATGCAGAGGTGCTGTCTGGAGCCTTGAACCAGGTCTCTGTCACTGCACAGATGTCAAGGTTCTCCATTTTAAGGAGTGCCTCAAGTGAATGCATTTTGAGGTTTAGACTTCTAGCATTGAGTAGCATTACCCTCAGGTTTTGCTTGCTTGTACCTGTTATGGTGGTGAATTTGTCATTTGAACCTTGCCTAAAAAAGCCACTATAGAGGTGGCAAGAACCTTAGCCAGTATCCAGAATCCCAAGGATGAAAGGTGCAGGCCATCTCTGGCAAACCATCGTGGTCTGTCAATCATGTCATCCCAGGCAGACAGATACTGGATCCCCTTAGAATGACACCAGAAGCTTAGCCAATTGTTGAAGTCAATCATTTTGTCCTTGTACTGTGGTATCATTCTGGGTGATGGCAGGATGCTACTCAGGGCTTGGATTATACCTGCCTGGGCTACAAGATTGGAGAGTTCCTCCATGTCTCTTTTCATGTAGTCCAGGAAGGTACGTCTCAGGTCATTCACATCAACATGGATAATGACAGAGTCATATTTGTACTTGTTGTGGAGTGACCTGAGTGCGTGCATTATGTGGTGGATCCTGGCACCTGAAAGTTTTGTGTTTCTATGTGTCTGTTTTGGTGGTGTAGGTTTTGAGGGACTATGTGATGAGTGTGGTGTGGAGCAAGTGTTGACCTTCTCCTCTTGACTGTCTAGTCCAGTCTTGGGTGAAGACAGCTTTGCTTCCAGTTTGGCTATATAAATGCATCTTTCACAGGTTGTAGTGTTTGGTGGTAGGAGGAGAGGGTTGTCTGTGTACATGAGGCAATTGCTGCATTGCTCCAAGATGCCCAGATACATCAGGTAGACAGGAGAAAACACCGGGAGCTGACTCTTAGACATGCCTGGATAGGTACTTATTTATTAAGTACTAAAAACTATTTTCCTCTAGACAAGTGAGGAAAGTTGAATTCTGTAGTAATTTGTAGCTTATTTAATGTTTACAATGAGTTCTGGACAAGTGCTGAGCTCAAAGAAACAGATTCGAGTGCTAAAACTAAAAAACTGGCTAGTTCTAAGGTAAAATTTGAAGATCAGACTTTATGGCACCGTGAATAGTTTAACCCTAACTAAGCGGCGATGCATAAAGTGTAATTTTTTTTTTAATTTAACAGTAGCAAATGAGCAAACTGATTTAAACAAATTAACCAATTAAGCAATAAAAAGCTAAAAATTGAGCCCCGTTCCAGCAGTCTTTGATCAGACAAGTTCTAACTGCACACTCCTGCCACTAGGGTGTAGGGAAACCTTCTCGAAAAAAAGATGGTCTGGATTAGTGCTCAAGTTTGCAACCAAAGCTAGATTCAGCAGGTCTGATAAATCTATGCTACAGCAAACAAGACGTACCAATTTCAGAAAGAAACAGTTCAAATAAGCAGGCACAATAAGCCTTTAACCAGAAAATCCCAGCTAAGAAGGACAGAATCTACCCTCTCCTCCCACAAGAGTGCAGACCACACCTTCTTAATGTAAAATAACTGCCCAGAAGCCTAAGTGCTTAAACCAGAACTAATAAAATTTTAGAATAACAGACACTAAGTCTTCAGTTAGCAACTCCCAACTTAGAAGGATGTAAGCTACCTGTCCTGTCACGACAGTGCAGACCACAAACCTTCTTAATGTAAAACTACTGGTCTGAAGCCCAAGTGCTTCAACCAAACACTTAGAATAACATTTACAATTTAATCAGACTACTAACAAACAGTAATAAATGCAGCAGAATAAATGTAATTAAGTACTTGCTAATTTTGTCTTCTCCTGGACTACTATATCTGTCTTTCTTGCATCTATCTATTTTTTGAACTGTTGGAAATGGGTGATCCCATGTGATATAAACTTCATCTTGGTCTATATAATGGTTTTCATAGATCTGTTGTATTAATGAACACAATTTTTATTTGAAGCTTCTGACAGTTTTTCTTGTGGAAATTTTTTTCTTTACTCTAATTTATCTCTTTTTTGTTTATTTTCTGTCTGGAAGTTTTGGGGTTCTTACATAATAGTAACAACACATCATTTCTTTCTTAGCCTCAGTGGTTCATTCTATTGTCTTTATGTCTCTTTTTTGGCCTACCCATTTTTGTGATTTTTGTGGACTACTACTTTCATTTACAACAGGTGGGTCATTCTCCCCGTGGGCATGGCCTAACCCCATTGTAGGACTGTTTCTTTGTCTTGAGGATACTGCAGTGTCATTATTTCCAGTCCTGGCCAGGAATGGACACTTTTTTCTATCCTGGGTCTTCTACCCCACGGCTATCTTTTTTATTTTTTAATCTACTTTTGTCCATGATATATGCTGTATAAAATACACCCCTGGATTTAATAATCTTCCGTGGAGGACTAATCTAGTCCTGCACGGAAGTGGCAGTTGAAGAGGAGAACGGCAGTGTGCCATGCATATTAATGAAGGCGCTCTGCCTGAACTCCAAATGTTACATGGAGCGTGGACAAGTGCAGGGGGCATGTCTGAGAGCAGAGCTCTCAGAATAAACACGCCCCCTGCAAAGTAGAACAGAAGAATGTGTAAATAAATGAGCGAGACAGCTCACAAGTGTCCACATATCCCCACCAACAGTCCCCATGTGTTCAACAGCAACAGTACAGTCAAATAAAATGAAGAAACCCTATTATTTATTTGTTTTAAAACCCTGAGTACAGCTAACCTTAGCTGTGTGGGTTTGCCCATTGCCTAGCTATGGTTAAAGCAGCTGAAAAGGCTGAAGAGGATAGCAAGGAATACATATGCAAATGAAGCAGGACAGCAATAGTGGAGTGGTTAGAGCATCTGCCTAATGAACAGGCATTCCCAGTTCGAGTCCCACTGCAGCACAAATAATTTTCAACAGGAAATCTGTATATGAACATAATTTTACATCGTTTTGCCGTATAACCTGCAGAATAACAATTAAATATGAAATGGAGTACTGCATGAAATGCACACGTGAAGTGTTAGTGTCATAATGAATAAGGCACATGTAAGCAGGTCTAAGCACAAATAAACAGCGGTAAGCATGTTCAAGTGCGTTTACATGGGGGTAAGCATTGCCCACACAGAGTAAGCAAAGTAGATGCTAATGAGTGTAAGAAACTGTAACCAGAGGTTAGCAGTGCTTACCGCCACGCAAGCCTGCACAAACCTCTTACAACCGCTTTAAAGTGCCTTAATATCTCTTGATCCAATGGCCCAAGTTCCGCCCAGCAACAAAATAAACTGCCTCAGCAAGGCTCAAACCCAGCACACAAGAATGACATATGTTCACAGGCTATGCCAATGTAAGTGAGGGGCCCAAACAAGAAACATGTAACACGTAGCATGACCCCCCCCCCCCCCCCCAGCCGGACAGAGGAAACAAACACAAAACCTCACAAACATGTAAATAGTCCACTGCTCCCCAGACCACAGACAAGATACAACAATGGGGGGGTACACAGTGCACCCATGAAATCTAATCTTGGAACATAGACAGGAGCGTCCCTTGCAGGATGCCTCAAAAATTGACATATTATGGAAGGAAGCTGATGTAACGACCATTTTGGCTGGGGTGTGTACATACTCGTAATACAAGGGTGGGAAAGCCTGATGACCCATGGGTCGAGACAACGTACGACATGGGTCCTGTGAAGTGGAGAGTGGGCAGCGTGTAGTGGTGTGTTCAGACCCGTCCTGCACCCAGAGTAAGGATGGGTGCTGTAGAGGAGGTGTGGGTGAGGGAACTATGGATAGCTAGTTATGGGTCTAGGTGTGCAGGTGTTGGCTGATGTGGGTCTATATGGACAGCACCAGGGATGTAAGCAAAAGTGTTCATTGGGCAGAGGCATCACTCAATGAGCAGCCACACTTGCTATGAGTCCTACTGCAGCAAAGTCTAATCTACATGACAAGGAATGGAATAACCAGATGTATATATATATATATATATATGTAGAGGTATGTGTGTGTATATCTACCCATAGCTACATGGAGATATACCTCTCCCTCTCCGTAGTACAAATGTATACATACATAGACAATACAAATAGATATATACATATGCAGACATCCATACACCCATAAGTTGATATATATAGACAACAATATATAAATATATATACATGTATGCATACATATACAGATATATCTGTATATAGTAATGTATATATATATATATATATATATATATATATATATATATATATATATATATATATGTGCATGTGTAAATATACACATGTATATAGCTAGGATATGATACAGCAGTTATGAATTATATATGTTCACAGGCCATGCATATGGGGGTGAAGGGTCCAATTAACAAACGTGTAACACGTAACAGCAACCCACCCCCCCCAGCTAGACCGGTGAAACATACAGACACACAATAAAAGTAAACACACCACTGCTTCCCGGTCAACAGGCAGGATACTACCAGTGGGAGTGACCCGCCAAGTCCAATCTTGAAACAAAGGCATGTATGTCCCTTGTGGGACACCCAAAAAGTGAAACATATTTGGGTTTCCTGCCATTACACCGATGTTGAATGGCAGGCCACGCATGTTCCCAGTTTACAAGGTAGGGGAAGCCTGATGATCCATGGGGTGGACAACATACATGATGGGTCCTGAGAAGTGGGGAGTGGGTACAGTGTACAGGTGTGGCCAGATCCGATATGCACCTGGAGTAAGGAAGAGTGCCGAAAAGGATGTGCGGATTCAGAACTATGGGTAAGAAATTATGGGCCTAGCTGAGCAGGTGTTGGCTGGAGTTGGTCTATGTGGACCGCCCCAGGGATGTAAGCAATAGTGTGCATTGGGTAGGGCTATCACCCAATGGACAGCCACTCCCACTACGTGTCCGACTGCAGCACAGTCAAGTGTTCATGGGAAAGTATGGAATAACCAGACGTAGATGTACAACTGTAGAGGTGTGTGTGTGTGTGTGTGTGTGTGTGTGTGTGTGTGTGTGTGTGTGTGTGTGTGTGTGTGTGTGTGTGTGTGTGTGTGTGTGTGTGTGTGTGTGTGTGTGTGTATATATATATATATATATATATATATATATATATATATATATATATATATACCCATGCCTACATGGAGTGAAACCTCCCCCTTTCTGTAGTATAAATGTGTACATACAGAGACAGACTATAATTAAACACCCACATATAGATATATACATATGCAGACACCCATGCATCCATATGCCGTTAGACATATATATATATATCTACAGCAATATAGATATGTAGAAATATATATGTTTATATGCGTGTAAACATACACATATATATAGCTAGGATATTAATTGAATCCTGTATTTAAAGCACATCTGTTAACCGGGTAAGTCTGGCTGAGCTTCTGGCTCATTTACAGCAGAGACCCAGGGAGAAAAGCTCCTCAGGACTAGTAAACCGTTTGTTAACTAGCAGTATTACTATATACATACATATATATATTTATATATATATATATATATATATATATATATATATATATATATATATATATATATATATATTTATAGATATGATACACCAGTTAAGGATAACATATGTTCACAGGCCGTGCCAATGGGGGTGGGGGTCCAATCAACAAACATGTAACATGTAGCATCAACCCCCCCACCTAGATGGGTGAAACATACAAACACATGATACAAGTAAACACACCACCACTTCCCAGACCACAGGCAGGATACTACCAGTGGGAGAAACCTGCCACATCCAATCTTGAAACAAAGACATCAATGACCCTTGTGGGACACCCCATAAATTAATGATAATCAGAGTCAGTCCCTGTAACGATTTATCTAACCAGGCTGTATACATACACGGACCAGTAGGTTGTGCAAGCCTGAAGACCCATGGGTTGAGACAACGTAAGACATGCAACGTACGACATGGGTCCCAACACGTGGAAAGTGGGCAGTGTCTAGTTGTGTGGTTAGACCCCACCTGTATCCACAGTAAGGATGAGTGCTGTAGATGAGGGCCAGGTGGGGGAACTATGGGTATGCAATTATGGGCCTAGGCGTGCAGGTGTTGGCTGGGGCAGTTGTATTCGGACTGCTCTGGGGATGTCAGTAATATTGCGAATTGGGCAGAGTTTACGCCCACACCTCTCAACCTCTAAGGGCTAAACCACTGGACAGAATGCAAACCGTTGGGGGGACAAATAGGGACAGAAAGCACATATTCCACTTACAACCTTAGAAAGCTGATAGAATAATAGGTTATGCATTAGCATGACACGTCTGAAGGATGTGGAGTCGTAAACCCAATTGCTTGTCTGTATTTAATGGTGTCAGTTCCCAGATATTTGCCAGACAGGTCCAGACTGTAAGAGGAACACACCAATATTATGAAGCAAACTCTGGATAGGCCGCGGATTCTGTACATCTGTACTAAAGGGCAGCTATTCCTGATATGGGTTCCGCCGCAGCACAGTTCAGTGTACATGGCAAAGTACAGTATAACAATATGTGTTGTTGCATTGCCCATTACACAACACCTACAAACACATGGTCACAACACCCCACTGTAGGCATGTAAGGCAATGTAATAGGCATTGCACTGTATTATTGAAGTCCCTACCCTACCCAGGGATGTGTGTCCAATGCAAACACCAAATGCAGTGCATATGTACAGCTGTTGTTGTAGACAACATGGCCAGCTGTGGACCTTCCCTGCAGCCATCCTGCACATCCCTAGATAATCCCCCTACTAACACCCCCCTTTGTGCCCCATACACACCACGTACCTATAAGACCCTGTTCCATTCCTCTTAATGTCTACGAGTACACGTAGGTGACACCCTCTTTTCCCACTATATTGCCAGTATCTGGAACCCTAACCCACATGTAGTATCACAGCTGTCCCACAGGACACATGTAACTAACACATGAAGGAACACCACAAGAACACCTAGAGCAGCACAGGCTCACCACCTTGCAACCCCCCACCTCACACTCTATACCACTACATCAACTAGTGATACCGACACCTCTTGTCCTGCCTCGCATACAAATCCCAACATCCGACATACCTTCCGTATTGCTCCCCATCAAATTATACCTAAGGGCTACTGTACAGTTACATTGTCACCCCCACTACCTACCTACCTACTCCCTAGCTATTTGCCTCTACTGTACAACACAGGTATGGAATATGAACACCTACCACGAATACCTGCATGTAAACTGTCCTGACCTGTGAAACAGGAATCCAACCTCACCTTAAACAGACCTTTGTCAACAGTCATACCTGACATGTATATCTGACCTAAGCATGGATAATACTGACAGTTTAACATAAACTAAGCATGTGTAATGGGGGACGTAGCTATGTTATGTCTGTTACCCTCTATGAATGTGATCACCCCAGTATTAATTGGGATATGTAGCTGGGGTCAATGTAGAGCTCTACACCCCATGCCACTGCTGACAATGGACAAGCATACAGACCGAGTGTCCCGGTTGACAGATGTGAACAAAATGCATGACATTGAGCATGTGTATGCGGGAGCAAGCAGGCGCAAGCCTGTTTGGCTACAGGTATGCAAGTACCACACTGGTGAAGCAATGTAGAGGCTAACTGAGGGCAAGATGCTGAAACCAGAAGTCGGTAATGCTGTGCTACGTGCAAACAAGTGCATACCTGTCACCAAATGTTCTACATTGCCTCAGTCACTCTGTAGCCAACAGTTGTTGTTGTGGCCATTAACAAAATAATCTGCACTGCCAGGTTGCAAACCCCCAAACCTGCACACCATGGTAGAAATAGGTTCCACTAAGCCATGGTGGATACGCATTCAGCTGCTGTGATCACAAACACATCATCCAGCACAGGCATCCAACAGTATAGGAAATGTATATAAGTGTGTAGATTAATACCAGAATACATGTCCATTGCACAACCACAGTATTATGAGCTGTCTATGTGCAGCACAGAACAGTGCCTGTCCAATCATACTGTGAGAACAGTAGTCCTGCATAATACCGAAGGGAATAATGATATACGCTGCACACCATGGGGTCATGTGAGCATGCTTCATGCACAGTATGTCACACCTATGGCATTGGTACTGTGGAACTGGGAGATGAGGCTGGCCAGGTGTGTGAGCAAACCACTGCTACACAATACCCTGGCAGGATGCTACCAGTGTGAGAAACAGTGTAGGCCAGCTAGGGCTACTCTTGACGCAACAACAGCACCATCCCTGGCGGGATGAACCAACAGTTGTGGGTCACATCGATGTCACCACCAGTATCTGAGGAGGATCAGGGGAAGGCTGGTACATACGTGAACTAAACGGATGAGGAGCCTGCAGACGCTTGGGTAGGGACAGTATACTGGAGGTGTACCGAGACGTGCAAAGAGGGAAATGTGTGGAGGTGTAGTATGGCAGAGCAAACAACCATGGAATGGATGGATGCTGTGTACTTGGAGCTCGGGGCTGGGGGAAGGGAATATGTGTATGTCATTATGGTAGACATATGCAAACGAAGCAAAACAGCAATAGTGTAGTGGCCAGAGCATCTGCCTAACACGCACGCATTCCCGAGTCAAGTCCCACTGCAGCACCTCCTATTTTCCATGTGATATCCATATGTTACTTTCGTTGTGCTGTATAACCTACTAAGTAACATCTATATTTGCACAGGAGTACTGCCTTAAATGCACATATGAAGTATCATACTGACTAATGCACTAGTAAGCATGTGTAAGCACATAACAACAGTAGTATGCATGGATACGCAGGGGTAAGTGTGTGTGTACATGTATTCTCACTGGGGTAAGCATCAGTGGCGGCTGGTGACTTCAAATCACAGGGGGGCTGCAGGAGACGCTGAATGGGCGGGGTCAAAGGGAAGGGGTGTGGTCAACCATAAAGGGGAGGAGCTATGCACAAAACCACAAAAAAACTAACTTTAATTAAATACGCTGCCCTGGGTGGCAAACCATCATTATGAAAGTCCAATCAAGACAAAAATAAGTGTAGAAGAATAAAAATATTTCAATGCATTGGCTGCATGACAGCTTACTTAATATCTAGATGGAAACAAAAGGTTGTGAGGCATGAAAAAATAAATTACTTTTAAATACATTACTGGAATGCCAGACAAAATCAAGTATAAGAAAAACCAGAAGCACTCAACTCAAACCACTTCTCCTTGCACTGCAGTTCTAATTATAATATATTCAGCTTTATTAAAGTACCAAGCAACATGCTGAAAGTAGAAATCTATGTGATGCCCCCACTTGTAAAAATGTTTCTTATCCAAAAAGACCTGCTGCCTGACAACTTGTTTCATGGGGAAAACATGATAAAAGTAAAAATGAAAAGCAAACAAGAAACAAGCTCAAGATACATTGCTTAAAGGATTACTGTACAGGTTATGGACCACACATGATTGGCATTCTGTTTAGTTTACGGGTAAAGCCTGTAGAGATGACTGGAAGTCTCCAACAAGTGTAATGAGCTTTTTAAAATAATGGAATCCTGTCCTTTAATACCCAAGGCTTATACATTATCTAGTCAAGTATTCTCTGCATGGCAACAACAGAAAGGCTTTCAATGTTGGCAATTCTTTAACAGTATGCTTATTAAAGCTTACTTGCATCTTACGATGTCAGACAAGCTTACCTTATGGTCATTAAAGCATTGCTACTTAAACACAGAGCAACAGGCACTTTGAGTAATAAGCATAAATCAACAGTACAAAAATATGACAGAAACCAGACCATTCTGCAAAATCAAGGACAGATGAAAAGCCACTGTAGTACTTATGCAGTGTGTCCTCCCCATCCAAGGTAGATACAACTACTCCTTGCCTTGCTTGGACACATCCAGAGTCACTACATGGGGAGTGGGGTGCAACAAGCATGTCACAATTTGAAATCTCTGGCTGACTGTGATGGCCCTGACACATTTGTCATACCTCTCAACTTCAAGAGCAAGAAATCTGGACAAAGCCATACACAGAAGTGGGACAAAGGCACAACAATAAGGACAATTTTAAATATTGCTCTAATAAACTTAGAAAGATAATAGAATAGGTCTTGCATTAGTATGAATTTTCTGAAGGGTATAAAATCTGAAACTCAAATGTCTGTCATTTTCTAACTTCAGTCTTTAGTGATTTGTCACTAATTTGCCAAAAACACAATTTTATGAAAAATGGACCAAAATGTGATGCAAAAATATAAAATAGACACACAATACAGCTTCTACCTGTCAAAGAAGGGACACTTTAATATTAGTACTGCTACCTTGAGCAGCTGACAAAATAAAAGAATCTACATGCATTTCAAGTAATCTATAACTTTGATTATTACAGTTATTTCTTAATTGTAAACCCTCCATGTTTTCTTCCAAAATTGCTATTTTGCGGAGGGATTATTAGGGGAAGAGCAACATTTTGAGCCAAAAATTGGGGACAGTTGAGAGGTTGGCTATGCCTAATTCTATAAAGCAATTTATTTGCATGTACCTCTCAACCTGTTAATGCAGTAAATCTGAACAAGGCCAAATATATTGGGGCACATATAAACAGTACTAAAATTGCTCTTGTATAAATTGAGACAGTTGATAGAACGGCTCTTACTTTAACATGCATTTTATGAAGGTTATGAAGTCTGAAACTTATTATTTAGTGACTTCTGGCAAATCATTTAGGAATTAAAACTACAAATTTTATGAACAACAAACCAAAAATAAGAAGCAAAAATCTATTCATTCTTTGAAAATCTGGACAGTTGGGAGGTATAGTTCAGCTGGGCCTGTCTGAGTTTGCTGCCCTTCCCCCCCCTGACAAAATAATGGTTGCACTGGAGCCTCTGCAGCCATTCCAATTAACCATTACTTGGCTATTTCACTCCATTTACCATAAACACTAATGTGCATACTGCTTTACTTCAATGATTGGACTTCATTTGAAAGTTTTATTTTGTATTTTACAGCACAAACATTAAGTCATCTGTTAAACAAAGCAATGCAGTCTCACAATGAAAACTTAGCATTAAAACTTCTCTGCCCTTGAAACTCACATTCATTGAAACAGCATTGAAACCCACATTCAAAGAAAATACATTTTGCCAGTGGCAGATAAAGATTAATTTTGGGCTGTTTTGAATCATAGGCCCCTTGCATATGAAACATACATGTGCTCTTTGATACACCTTCCTCATTGTACTAAAAATTATATTCCTTGTACAATACAGTACACTTGTTAGAGGGTGTTTTAAATTTGTTTTGAACATTTTTCCAGTAAGCAATGAAACAAAACATATGCACCCATAATGGCAAAACTGCCCAGTTGAGAACATTTATCATACAAAAAGTCTACTCAGACTTCCACAGTCCTCCATTATTAGTAAATATACACAATTCTACAGTCCACCATTATTAGTAAATATGCACAATTCCACAGTCCACCATTATTAGTAAATATGCACAATTCCACAGTCCACCATTATTAGTAAATATGCACAATTCTACAGTCCACCATTATCAGTAAATATGCACAATTCTACAGTGCACCTTTATCAGTAAATATGCACAATTCTGCAGTCCATATTTAGTGAATTCAGTTCTTGCCATAGCTGTCAACCTTAGCACAAAAACCTGGACGAAGCCAATAATGGGGGAATACAGTCCCAAAAATAGGGACAAATTTAAAATATTCATCTTATAAACTTAGAAAATTGCTAGAAAAAAGGTTGTGCTACTATGTATTCTGAAGAACATGAAGTTTGAAATTCAAATGCCGGTCAATTTTACTGCGGACAGAACAAAAACAATTTTCAGCAGAGGCGAGCGATTAATACTGCAGACACGTCTTTGTAAAATGGCAGGGCATCAGAGCAAATCCACACAAACACAGAGAGGAGATGCAGACTCCACACAGAAGCCACCCCAACCAAGAATCAAACCAGAAAACCTATAGCTGTGAGGCAACAATACTACCACTGCACCATCAAATCTGCAAGGAATTAAACATTCAGAAACCTGAAGTCTGAAATTCAAATGCCTGTCAATTTTACTGCGGACAGAACAAAAACAATTTTCAGCAGAGACGCAGGGATTAATACTGCAGACACGTCTTTGTAAAATGGCAGGGCATCAGAGCAAATCCACACAAACACAGAGAGGAGATGCAGACTCCACACAGAAGCCACCCCAACCAAGAATCAAACCAGAAAACCTATAGTTGTGAGGCAACAATACTACCACTGCACCATCAAATCTGCAAGGAATTAAACATTCAGAAACCTGAAGTCTGAAATTCAAATGCCTGTCAATTTTACTGCGGACAGAACAAAAACAATTTTCAGCAGAGACGCAGGGATTAATACTGCAGACATGTCTTTGTAAAATGGCAGGGCATCAGAGCAAATCCACACAAACACAGAGAGGAGATGCAGACTCCACACAGAAGCCACCCCAACCAAGAATCAAACCAGAAAACCTATAGCTGTGAGGCAACAATACTACCACTGCACCATAAAATCTGCAAGGAATTAAACATTCAGAAACCTGAAGTCTGAAATTCAAATGCCTGTCAATTTTACTGCGGACAGAACAAAAACAATTTTCAGCAGAGATGCAGGGATTAATACTGCAGACACGTCTTTGTAAAATGGCAGGGCACCAGAGCAAATCCACACAAACACAGGCAGGAGATGCAGACTCCAAACAGAAGCCACCCCAACCAAGAATCAAACCAGAAAACCTATAGCTGTGAGGCAACAATACTACCACCGCACCATCAATTATGCAAGGAATTAAACATTCAGAAACCTGAAGTCTGAAATTCAAATGCCTGTCAATCTTACTGCAGACAGAACAAAACCAATTTTCAGCAGGGATTAAAACTGCAGACACGTCTTTGTAAAATGGCAGGGCACCAGAGCAAATCCACACAAACACATGGAGGAGATGCAGACTCCACACAGAAGCCACCCCAACCAAGAATCAAACCAGAAAACCTATAGCTGTGAGGCAACAATACTACCACTGCACCATCAAATGCAAGGAATTAAACATTCAGAAACCCTTAAGTCTGAAATTCAAATGCCTATCAATTTTATTTAACATTTTTAATCAGGACAGTCTGACTTGGAACAAATAAACAATTTTCAGCAGAGGCCCAGGAAGAAATAATGCAGACATGTCTTTGTAACATGGGAGGGCACAAAAGCAAACCCACACAAACACAGGGAGAAGATACAGACCCCACAAAGAAGGAACCCCAGCCAAGAATCAAACCCAAGAACCTACAGCTGTGAGGCAACAATGCTACTACTACACCATCAAATATCAAGCATTGCAGCATTTACAAACCACAGATATTATGAGGAACAGATCAGATCGAATATGAGGTAAAAATCTGAAATTTTTTTACAAATGGTGGTGGGTAGGGAACTCAAGTCTTTAACACCTGCATACAGGGTACAGGGTTCAAGCCTGAGGCATTCCCTACCACACCACCATAAGCACCTGGGGCATTTTCACACACACACACACACACTCTCCAGTAAAGCACACCTCTTCTCCAAAGTAGGCACACCAGGTTATAATGCTGTATACCGTTGTGCTTTACTTGAGATTAAAAAAAAGTTACTTCCAAAAATGATTGGTTGCCCCTAATGCACTGTGCCTGCGGCAGCTACCCCCTTGCCCCACTTATCTATTCTTCTGGTACTAACATTCTGTTTTTAATATGTATTTGTGTTTAGACAAATAGCTCCTTACAACACTGCACAAACTTTGAGTTTAGTGACCATCATCCTTCCACCCTTATTTATTTTTTCTGACCCTTTCGAAACAAAGTCTTAGCTCATACTAGGTTATCTCGATATTAACTGGTTATATGTTATCAGAATACAATAACATATTTATATGTACAGCACTTTATCATACTGTATACTTTTGCCCACAGTAGTCAATGAGCAAGTAATTAAATGGCATAATTTCTGAGCAACAACAATAACAAGTATTGTACTGCATTGCTGCCATATACCCTTCTGCTAGAGAAACACAATAATGGCACAAAAACAACATCAAACTGGAGTCTGTTCACTGTGACAGCAGTACACTTCTAATGCAGAAAAATGTTTGTGCCTGTAGTTGCCCACACAAATGCACACACAGACATGCCCACAAATACATTTGCACAGACACACAGTTACACACAGTTACACACACACATACACACACACTCACTCACACACACACACACACACACACACACACACACACACACACACACACACACACACACACACACACACACTCCAGTAAAGCACAAGCACAATACACAAACTCCAGTAAAGCACAAGCACCATACACAAACTCCAGTAAAGCAAGCACCATACACAAACTCCAGTAAAGCACAAGCACCATACACACACATTGTAAATTAAAAAGCACAAACTCAATAAAAATAAAAAGGCACCTTACCTGAATGAATACATCCAGAACGTCCGTACATACATCCTTCCTTCCCGCGCAATACTGAAGACCCGCGAGATCCCAATGCTCCTTCCCGATGCCGACGAGATCCCTAAGGCTCTGTCCCGAGTCCCTGCTGCTCCTCTTGCAGTCCGGACGCGTCCTATACTCCTGGCGGGTCTGTGCACTGTAAAAGTGCACAGACGTCTCCTTGTGTCCCTCTATGGGGACGGGGCTGCCTTGAGCATGCGCATAGACCGATAAGTCGGGACTCGGTCTATCGCATGCTTAAGTCATGAAATTTAAAAAATATTTTTTTTTATTTTTCATTTGTTTTTCTTGCTTTTTTATTTTTGAGGGGGCTGCAGTCCGGCAGCCCTATGCCACGAGCCGCCCCTGGTAAGCATTGCCTAGATAGATTGAGCCAAGAAGATGCTAGCTGAGTGTAAGGTAACGTAACCCAAGCTTAGCATTGCTTAGCTCTGTGCATACACATGCACACCCATGTACGACCGCTCAAATGTTCCTAACTCACTCTGTATCTGACAGCTGGTGTTTGACCTGATACACAATATACAGCCTGTGGAAGGGCCACACCCGGGATGCTGCACATCATACACTTTGTGATGTACCATTAAACCATGACAGATGTACATAACCACTCATTCCACATACATATCATTCAGCACAATCAGTCAACAGCACAGGGAATGTAGTAATAACACACCACACAACCTCTTAATGCAGGAATCATGGACATAGTGCACCATAATGTGGGTACATATAGGGATATCTGTCATAACCTGCTCTAATACACTTCAAACGTTGCAGGTTACACAGTTATATGTGATAGAACACATATATTGCCGGAGATGAAATGTCTGAAACACGTACATGTCTGCGCAAATGACTGACCTCAGTCCTAAGGTCATCCATGTCAATTGCCAGGAGAATGAGGTACAGGCCACACATATAGGCCGAAAATGCATGCACATATCAACAGCTATACATCTGTTAATGTAGAGAGATAGACAGCTATAGGTATATATATGTGTATGTATGACTCACAAATAATCATATAACAGCAATCATACAGAGATAGATTAATATGTTCAGTGTATATATATATATATATATATATATATATATATATATATATATATATATATATATTTATAGATATACGGATACATACACATAACTAGAGCTATATCAATGTCCAGTTCTCTCCCTCTCTCCCACTATATATGGTGGTGTAACATATGTACTTATGCAGATATACATAAAAATGTATATATTTATATATATATATATATATATATATATATATATATATATATATATATATGTATATATACAGATAGACATGTTTATATGGTTTCCACATGGGCCACCTGGCCCACTCCGTATGATATAATTGTCCATGAGCACAGTTAATGGGGGTGTGGGCACACATGAGGGAAACCTGGTAAATACTGCAATGTAACCCCCCCAGCCCTAACGGATATGCTGTGCAAACCAATATCCAGCACATGCAGTACTTGACAGCATGACCCACCACAACACAGCTACAATGCTCCAACAGTTATCCATGTCACCTGTACATGTCAGGCCAATATCTGTAACATATCATGCAGATACGCCATTGTACTGTAGGGAATGTACTATGTTGAAGGGCTACACATTACAACGGTACAGATATGCAAACACATCCATACATTGATGAACATGTGTAGGTATATATCTATCTATATATATATATATATATATATATATATGATATATGGGATGTATGGGTACATACACATATACACAGACAAAAGGTATTAGTAGCCATACATGTGTAGCAATAGTGTGGACATACTGGGTGTAATGTATATCCCCAGCCACAAGCCCTGTAACCAGTACCTGTGGCATGTGTGGTGTGGCAACCAGCCCCACAAAGAGGATACTTACATTGCACATATACCCACTCACAATTCAAAGGACATGACATGACACACAGGTAAATATATATGCAGACAACCTTTATTTGTGTACCATACAATAATGTATGCCATTTCTGACAGCACATGGCTGTTGATTTATATAACCAGTGATGTATGCAAGACCCACACATAACAGTCAATGCAGACAGTGCGGATATATATTATACTATGGTGTCCAGGCTAAGCCCTTCAATTTCTACATTTGACAATGGATTTGCCTGCACAATACCTAACAGTCAACAATATCAGATGTAATTCAGCAGCCTCCAATTACACCCTGTAGTCAAGGCCTAGGGGGATATTCATTACTTGTGGTAATGTTAATGTATCTGTCACATGTATGGTTCCTGGCCAACAAATGTTGTGGGTGTCCACGCTATGACTGGGATGATAGTAGGAATGCTAGCAGTGGTGAATAATAGGCTATTACCTAACAACCCATACCCGTATCACAGCAGGACAAAGGCTGCCATATATGTGGAAGACAAAGGCAGGAATGCAGGGCCATACCTGTAATATTGCAGTAACACACCCTGGAGCATGCTGGTGTTACAGGATGTGTTGCAACATACCGTTATGCAGGAATATGACATCAGGTACACAAATGGATATAGCCATGTACTGCTAGCATGCAACATGCACTCTGCCAGTGTAATATCTGACACAGGACCTGTGTGGTGGACAGACAACACATGACAGGCACACCTCTGCCCAGCTAGAGGTTGGCCCACAGTTGTGAGCTATGCAGACAGACTGCAGTCCAAGGTAAACTAGTAAGGGAATGTACATGGAATACGCCCACATGATGTAGGGATTCATAATGGGTGGTTGCCATGAGAGTGGTAATTGGAAGTACTACACATGTGTAGTCATATATACGTATATATATATATATATATATATATATATATATATATATATATATATATATTTATATGGCTATCTGGATATGTACATGTCCATATCATCCCACCATTTAACCTGGACATGGAGTGTAGCCCTACCCAGCCCCTATAGTCAAAATGTAGTAGTGCAGGGGGATGTCTGGTATGTATAGCTGGTATATTCGTAGACATTTGCTGCTGTCATTGGGATTGTTGTCACAGACACGGTGTGTGTGGAATGTGACATATGCTCATAACATGTGTGCCATTGGCTACTAACAGACATCCTAAGGTTATCATTCACAGTACCTTCATATATAGCAGGCTCAACAGCCATGTCACAGCACAGGGTAGGCTACACCTGTGTGACAGTACATAAACACAACCAATGTAAACACAGCCACAGCCACATATGGTATGCTAGCATACTAGCACAGTATAAGAACTATCTGTTCCACACCATCCTCATATGTGCCACTCACAGCATGACCCTACATATACTGGGCTGCTACGCAATCTAGTCAGATGGCTGTCTATTGTATGGGACATGTGTGTGTATGGCCCTACACACATGTGAGGAAATACGGTACCATACAGTGGGGCAGCATGTAACAGATAGAAGGGGAGTAGGACAATGACATCTACCACAGTCTGTACACAGGCCACAGTACTTATGAACATATGAACAATACACACACTACTGACATTCACTATCACTACACAGACCTCAGTACTGTGCAAACATCTACAAGATGTCCAGGGTATGGCATTAAGTGTAACCCCTACTGTACATGACATGTGTAGCACTCTGATATATCACTGGCATGTTATCACATATGTTGACACTGTTTACGGTGTACAGCACATATGCACTACTTCATGCATGACATATGTACAAAGGTTGACAGAGGTGTGGCTGACAACACATACACAGGGCCAGTATAGACATGTCGCTGTGATACCCTCATTAATTTACCATTTTAACGGGGTTTGTTGCAACATATGCCCAATGAGAGATATGTAGTCAGTAACTGTCATGGCCTTCACCATCAACAGACTGCATTCCTCACAGTACCTTCTGCATTCCACTGATAGTTGCATCATGGCTAACACGTGACACCAAAAGCACAACACTGCCCAGTCTGCAGACGTGGATTCTTGATAAACATGGAACTGACATGGCATTGCGACATGTATGACAGGCATATCCAGACAAACACTGTTAATCCAACATTACTCCACATGCAGTATAGCAGCACTTACAGTTCGTAGGCAGGTCAGGCACATCCCCCTCCTGTTTCTTGCCCTCTTCCCACAGTGTATGTTATTAGAGGTAAATCTCCAACCCATCTAAAATGCTGTTTGCCAAATGGCAGTTCTAGCTCCTGCTCACAGTAACAGACATGGGTCAACACCACCAGGATGTTCCCAGATAGTGGAGTGCAATTCCATGCAATGTTACCACACCTGTTCCACATGCAATTGGCTAGGGAAGGCCCGCTATATGTGCAGTGGCCATCAGTTGATCATGAGCATCATGTTAAATGCACATGCTGCTGCCTAAGCAATGCAGGTGTGGGCCTCCACATCTGCCAGAGAGGGTGTGGGGGAGGCAGGCAGAGGTGAATACATGTCAGGGAGGGGCGGGAGGGTAAAACCAACACATTTGTGTCACACACCTACCGGCACAGGGTATCAAACACCCAACAGCTATGTAGTGCTATCACAGTCCGATGCTGTTATTGGATGCGCTACATGGGTTATCTGGTGGGGAGCACTCAGAACATATATGTGATGGTGAGTGACATCTGCTATAGGGATACAGTAGATATACAGTAGGTGATGTACACATGCCTGTCTGCATGAACAGGTGCCAGCATCAGTACAGTCACACTGACACAGGGACACGCACGCATTAACACACTTGGCAGGGCCAGGAGTGCAACCTATCACTAGTGGGATTGCCACAACACATCAATGTGCATGGAACACATGCACTACACAGGTGATATGGAGTCGTATGGGCAGTGAGTATGAGGAGGTGTCAGACAAAAGGCAGCATGCTCCACTGTGCCCTGGGGGGAGTAGTGCATGTGGATGTGGACGTACACACCATACAACACACACACAAACACATAGGGTCCAGTTCAGACATGCATGGGTGCATGTCTGCATGAGTGTGTGTTGGTCAACAGTGCCAGCAGGCTTTACAAGGGTAGGTGATGGGTATACCTTGGCATCAGTCCACATGACAGTGGTCTGCATTGTGGCACAGACCTTTAGCTTCTGCATTTGTCTGCACAGGTGGGTATTGCATCTGTCTTCCAGGCACCTGGGTGACCATTGTGTGTGGCCAATGCTGTGCATCACTTGCCATGTATGTGTTCCCTAGTCCCTGACTTGGATGGTGTCTAGGATGTGCACACATCCCGCATGCATGTACAGTGACATGTGGAACTGTACATGGGGTGTCTTGCCCATACTGTGAACACAACTTATCATTAGATGTGCCAGTCTTGCCCACATGTGGCAGGGAGTGGTACTGGTCAGCAGATTTACCATGCACCCACATTGGTAGCATGCTAACAGCATTTCATGATGTCAGTATCATCTGTCCATACATGCCATGTTGTCAGGCATGGTCTGTCTGTTGTGAGTCACATGTGAAGGCACAGTGGGGTTGCTAACTGATTGGCAGGCCATGATGTCACATGTATGGGAATGGCTTTGCACCCTAGCCTCTCAGCCATTTCCATATGTTATCCCTGTATGGTTGACATTGTGATATAGTAGGGCCACCATAAATGAAATTAGCAAGACCCCTCCACATTGCCCACAGGTGTCACAGAATCACAACCACCTCTACACAGGACATGAGTTACAAACACACACACACCTGTCATGTCTGGGAGTAGAACCCCTACCTAGCTGGTTTACTACACTACACAGTTATATTACGCGCCACAGACATTGAAGTTCATCTTCCCCAAAGGTGTATTTCACAATTAATGACATCAGCAGGAGTACCAAAGTAGGGCATTTGTAATATACTTCGAGTAAGTAGCCTATAATGCATTGCTCCATACACAGTCACTGAGACACACACATCTCATCCAGAACTGGCATGGATGGAGATGGAACACTACCACTGTTCTAAATCGCACTACAGCAGTACACAGTTACAGAACATGCTACAGCAATTACTGGGCTATCAATTTCCCAGTGGTGTACTTCTAGATGAGTGACATCAGCAGCCTTGGCAAAGTAGTGTATTTGTATTGTATGGAGTGTGAGTAGCCTAAAAAGCATTGCTCTCTACCCAGACAGACAGACACACAGTTGCCAGGGCTGGGGTTCGAACACTTATCTAACTAGTTTATCACACTACAGCAATATGCAGTTATAGAACAAGCCACAGCAATTGCAAGGCTAGCATGTTCCCAGAGGTGTATTTCTAGATGAGTGACATCAGCAGCCTTGGCAAACTAGTGTATTTGTATTGCATGGAGTGTGAGTAGCCTAAAAAGCATTTCTCTCTACCTAGTCAGACACACGCACACATATGCCAGGGCTGGGGCTCAAACACCTACCTAAATAGTTTATCACACTACAGCAGTACACATTTACAGGACGCACCACAGTGATTACTGGGCTTTCAATTTCCCAGAGGTGTACTTGTAGATGACTGACATCATCATCCTTGGCAAAGTAGTGTATTTGTATTGTATGGAGTGTGCGTAGTCTAAAAAGCATTGCTCTCTACCCAGTCAGACACACAGACAGTTGCCAGGGCTGAGGTTCGAACACCTACCTAACTAGTTTACACACTACAGCAATATGCAGTTATAGGACACGCCACAGCAATTACAAGGCTAGCATGTCCCCAGAGGTGTACTTCTAGGTGAGTGACATAAGCAGCCTTGCCAAAGTTTAATATATGTATTGCATGGAGTGGGAGTAGCCTAACAAGCATTTCACTCTACACAGTGAGAGGCAGACAGGCACACACACAAACACACTCTCACACAATTGACAGGTCTGGGGTTAGTATTACTACCTAACTACTCTGTCACTACAGCAGTACACAGTTATGGGACGCATCATGCATTTTACTGAGCTATAGCTCTCCCAAAGGTGTAATTCACATTGGATGACCTCAGCAGGCTTGTCATACTACTGCTATAGGGAGGGCAGTGTGTGCATAGGCCATACCCCATTCATGTAGGGGATGACATGCCACATGCGGGCACACATGGGGTCATATTTTGCAGGTGCGTGTATACAGCTACTAGATGGCTGCTTCCTTGTACAGTCTTGTCGCACAGCTGGCACATACACCACATAGTCTGTCATGCTGATAGGTACTGGTGGCTAGTATCCGGAGTGGGTTACATCCGCACCTCATGTGTTGGGGGCCTTTAGGCTGTGTGCCAGTTGGGGCAGGCCCACATGGCTCCTTGTCACAGTCACCCTCTTCCACATGTCTATGCCCATGTGCCTGTGGCTTATTATAGTGTGTTGTCCTCACATATTTGTCTGCATTCCTATCCACTGTGTGTGCAAGGAAGGAGTGATGCATACTGACATGTGTTCACACTGAGAACTGCAACTTCCAGATATGTCTGGACCACTGGTGTTTGCAGACATGGCCTTCATGTGTTTAAGTGTGTGAGCATGCCCAGTATGACCTCTCAGTATGTTGTTGACTGAATTGCATTCATTCCTCTAAGTGTGTGAGCATGCCCAGTATGACCTCTCAGTATGTTGTTGACTGAATTGCATTCATTCCTCTAAGTGTGTGAGCATGCCCAGTATGGCCATCTGTGTTGCATGTGTAGACCATGTCCAGGTTGTTTGTACTGCAGTGCTGACCTTTTGTTGTACACCAACAGGTAGCATGCTGTGTCTGCAGGGTATCATTTGTCATTGACTGTTGCTGCATTTCTGCATAGCAGGGGGGCACCTGACTGTTTCTACTGTTTTACACAGGAGTGGTGGAGGCACACCTGACTGTTAGTCTATGTGTACGTTGGATGGGTGGGGGGGGACCTGACACTTGTACACATTTGCTAGGACTGTACTGGTAAGTCAGATACTCAATTTCCATCTGTAGTCTTACCTATCCTGCTGGCTAGGGCTTACCAGTGTAGTACAGATCCTAGCTTTGTTTACCTACATATTTGTGTCTGACTTCCTTGCCTTCACAAATTACATCCAACTGCCTGGCCTGCTGTGGTCTGTCTGTGTAGGCCTGGGGGAGTGGTTAACCATAGGGCACATTTGGAGGCCATAGTACAGCATTTGTTTGTGTTTGTCTTTACCTGTCCTGCTGGCTGAGACTGTTGCTGAGTATGTGATGCTTTCTGACTGGCATGTATGGCTCTTATGGACACCCCTGGCACTCAGGCCATTTCCTGCAGTGGGTTTTGTCACCCTGTGTAGTACTGGCTACTATGGTGACTCCAGTATGTGTTACAGATCTCATGCTGCCACTATGGTGTCTGCTCTCTGCTGCCTTGACATCCGGCCACCCAATTCTCTTACATGTTCACATCCATACCATAGCTACAGGTAAAAATACATTCTACTCCGTTTGACAATTGGTAGTTTGATTGACTTACCTTAAGGGTGTGCCGGACTTGAGGATAGTGCTGGAGGGCTGCCTATGTTGGATGCACATAGTACACTCCCTATACATGGTTAGGCACAGGTAGTGTCATGTCTGGCATCCCTTTTACTGTCTGTATGAGTTGGAGAGAGGTGTCATTCCCTGGGGCCCTACTGTGTCAGTGCATATGCTATGCATTGCCTCTTTGCCAAGGCCAGGGCATACTGGGCACGTCCCCTTCTGCCTACTGGAGCAGGCTCAGGTTGTTCCTCCTCCAAGTCACTCTGCACCTGTACAGGCCTTGGCATTGGTGGGTGGCTATGTGCCCCTGCCCCATGCTGTTCCTGCTGCAGCTGTTTCCGCAGGATCATATTGTATAGCATAGCACATACCATTACTATTTGGGTACATGTAGCTGGTGAATACTGCAGAGCTCCACCGGATGTGTCCAGACACCGGAACCGTGACCTGAGCATCCCAAACACAAACTCTATTATATGTCTGGCCTGTGCGTGTGCATCATTATGGCATTGTTGTTCAGGTGTGTGTGCATTTCTGATGGGTGTCATCAGCCACAGCTCCAGTGGGTACCCAGCATCCCCCACTAGGTGACCGTAGGGGATGTCCACATCTGCAAATCTGTAGTACAGCTGCATCGGTTGCCATATGTGTGAATCGTCATAGCTTCCAGGGCAGCCAGCACAAACATTCAGTATAATGCCCTGGACATCACATACGACCTGGCAGTTGATGGAGGGGATGCCCTTGCAGTTGATGTAGGCCCTACTCTGCTCACCGGGTGGTGCTGTGATGCATACGTGCATGCAGTCTATAGCACACACTACCCCAAGGTAGTTAGCTATTTGGTGGAAGAGATGCATCTTGTGGGTCAACACCTCACATGTGTTGAGGAAATGTACGTGCTCACTGACATGTGCTGACATGGCATCCAGGAATTGGTGGAATACTCTGGATGTTGATGCCTGTGAGATTCCCATGTTATTCCCAGTTGTAGTTTGGGATATACTTGTGGCTAGCATACCTAAGCCTACACATACCTTGGTATCCACTGGGATGGGTTCCCCTTGGCCAGTGTGGTGTGTCAGGTGTGGCCTGCACAGCTCAACAATTTGCTGTAGAAGGTCTCTGTCCACCCTATAGTGCTCCACCTTCTCCAGCTCATGCAGTCTCTGGTAGGTTACCCTGGGTCTGTACACTCTTCTCTATCTCCTCACTGTGGGTTGTTCAGCAGCATTGACATCCTCACCTCCCTCAGCCTCTTGCACATTTTGTTCTATGTTGCCTGCTGCAGCCTTTCTCATTTTGTAGGTTTGGTTTTAAAATGTCCTCGCTTGTATACACCGGTGGTGTAGAGTGTGGAAAAAACAGGGGGGGTAGGTGTTTGCTTGGTTTATAGTGGTGTTCTGGGCTGGGCTGGTCTGCTTCCTGTGTGATTAGCTGATTCTGATACATTTCACCTGGCAGCTCAACTAGGTCTCCTTGATTACCTTCCTACTGCTGTTTTTCCTTCCCATTGCCTCCAGGTTTAGGCCCGTGTGTGCACCGACTAAATGGAGTGCTCAAATGTGCACGGAACTGCTTTTTCCTCGTTTAACTTCCTTTTTCTTCCTGTACAATCTGGTGCGTGGCGCGCACACCCGCTTACACTTTGTAAAGAGTGCTAGGCAGGTTTAGACACACCTCTAGCTTAGCTGTGCTATGCTAGGAGCAATGCCGAGCAACAGGTCTCCAATACACTTACAGTATGCCTGACACACACCCCCATGATGTCACCTATATCCTAATCTTGCACCCAACTATTTATACTCTTACACTCTTGGGACCTGCCTCACACCCTGGGAAAATCTGGGATTCACTAACCCTTCCCTCATTTGCATAGGATT
The DNA here is from genome assembly GCF_019279795.1 of Protopterus annectens. Classification (NCBI taxonomy): domain Eukaryota; kingdom Metazoa; phylum Chordata; order Ceratodontiformes; family Protopteridae; genus Protopterus; species Protopterus annectens. The sequence continues at coordinate 1,308,581,626 of NC_056729.1, forward strand.
GCCTGCTAATGCATAGTTACATGTCCCACACTGAGCCTCCCCCCTTAGCAACCATTACGCACTGGCCAGGTTGTCTTCTGACTGCCATTGACTTGCATGGCAGAATACTGATTTTAGTTAGAATGCTTATTTTTGGCTTATTTTATTTATTTCCCCCCGATCCCGTTTGCGAGTCGCTGCCCTATGCTTAACCAGGTGAGATTGGCGAAGATAAATTTAACGTTGTTTATTTTTTTTCATTTACATTTTGTAATGCCAATGGCCTTCTACTTGGACATTGGCATGCTTCCTCAATGATATGCAGCCTTTATTTGGAGCTGTCATGGTTCCGTTTTGTAGATTGCTGAACTGTACTCGGTTACTAACCGAGTACATTTCTGCACACTGCACTCATCCTGCACAGACGGCTGCCAGCTTCCTGGATCACATATTACCCTCATTTGCATGGTTTTCACCTGCAAATGAGGGTAATTTGCATACAGGAGCTCGGTCCGTGCAGGATTAGCCTAAGAGCTTACGTGCACGTCCCAGGAGCTCGTTCCTGGATCGCACGTCGGCCATATTGCCGAAAATAGCTCTTAAACTAATCCTACATGCTATAATGGGCTTCATAAATCCGGGGACAGTCTATATATCAGTGTCATCTTGGTTAGATTTTGTAAAAAACAGGGTCCATCTCATGAAGGTACTGAACAAGACTTAAGGATGAATTCAATTCCAGCAATACTAGTCTCCTTTGCTTGCTGACTTGTCATCTCTGCATTTGGACTCCCTATGTAGTCTCCTGTGCAAGTTGTCCAATGCTTTTTTACTATTCATTGATAACCATAAGCATTCCAAATAAGATTTTGAAGAGGCTGCTGCAGCTAAATGCCCTATATACCCGAATAAGGTTTCCTCTTAAATATCTATATGATATTCTGTACATATTCAGATATTTTAATCTTTCATAATGACATATTTTCACATTCAAGGATACCTTCGGTATATCTTCACTGTACTTTTTACAGTTTAGCCATGCTATTTTAGGTGTCCATATTATTCCATACTCTAATTAACATCTAATGTAACTTACACACAATGATTTCATCATTTCTATTTCCATAGTCTTTATAAATATTTTTTATACACCATATAGTTTTATAACTATTATTAACCAATTGGTTGATATGATCAGGAAAAACAAAACTCAAAGCTGGATCTGTCAATCTGTCACTTCTTTAACTTCATTCCTGATATGAACACCACTGTTCTACAGTTAAAAAAGCCAAATGGCTACCAGTCAAGCAAAGGGATGACCTATTGCTTTGCTAGCAAATGCTCAACCTCCCTAATGAGCAGACATTTCCATCCTTAACCTGTACAATAATTAGGAATATCCCATCCTGCAAGCTTAGAAACACCAGACATTCAGGCCCTCTGCTTCAAACTCCACAATCAAAACTACAACCAGAAACCACTCCTTCTCTGTCCTAGGTCCCATGTTTTGGGAATGCCTCTGGTTGGATTTATCTTATAAAGTCAACATACCAGAATGTCAACTCTCACAGCATTGAGACTGGATGACTGAAAGTCCACAACATCAGCTGACTGGAAAATTGCAGTAACAGAACAATGAGCAGTAGCAGCAAGTGGATGTGTGAGATCACACTACAGTGGGGATTGGTGTTTTGCACTTTTTTTCCACTGTAGTACAATCTCAGAGTTAGTAGATGTACTGTGTTTCTAAAAATATTTGATCAGAGTTTATGGGTGATCTATCATTGACTGAAGATAGGGCTACATAAATTACATGGTTTACTATCAAAATACAGAATAAAGGTTCGGTGAGCACAGGATGTCAAATGACAGTTGGCTGAATCCTGTATTGCTGGCCTTCATGTTTGTGAGTGTCCAGTGCAGCGAATGCTACTGTGCATTTAGATTTAGATTTAAAACCTTCAGTAGTGACTCCTATTGATGTCACTTCCTTAAACATATGCAATTAAAATGCGTTAAAGCAAAATTGACATGAAAAAATGAATAAAAATGTTTAAAATGTATAACAAGCAAGTTACCACAACCAGACATAAAACACTGACTATATAAAAGCAAGTTATTATGTAAGTCAATGTAGAACATATTTAAAATTTGTTTGAAATTTGTTTAAAATTTCTATGGGCAATTACAATGAGACCACGTAAACATGCCTAACCATAGCAACCAAGCGTGTATGAATTTTGCTAAAAAAACCTATAGAAAAGGTCACTTAAAAAAGCATACTAGAAACGTAACAGGATAAACATCAAGTTACCTAAGGTAGCTCCTATACTTTAAAATAAATGCGATATAAGGGTAACTCCTTTATTTACATTTAGAAGAGGGAGTAACCTTAAAGATCTGCTACAGAGAAACAATGCTGTCGACCTAATGGTTAGACAAAAAGGCACCACTATTTGTGGGTGTTGCAAATGGTGTAGATACCTCCGGGTAGGGAATTCTTTTTCTGTCGGCAACAGGAAGTATTTTATTAACCATAAGACTAATTGCAACACTAGATCTATTGTCTATATAGCTTTTTGTGAATGCTGCCCTGCATTTTATGTTGGTAAAACGGATCGGCGATTCCACGACCGTATTTACCAACATATTTATGCCATTAAGAACAAGAAAAGTGATAATGCTCTTTCTAAACACATTTTGAGCAATAGTGGTCACAGTTTTCAATTTATGGCCATTGACAACATTAAGGTTGACATTAGGGGTGGGCCCCAATCTCTAATTCTAGAAACCCGTGAGTTAGAATGGCAACTCCAGTTAGATCCCTTCTCTTATCCCGGACTCAACGATAATTGTAATATCGCATCTATTTTAAAGTATAGGCAACTCCAGTTAGATGCCTTCTCTTATCCCGGACTCAACGATAATTGTAATATCGCATCTATTTTAAAGTATAGGAGCTACCTTAGGTAACTTGATGTTTATCCTGTTACGTTTCTAGTATGCTTTTTTAAGTGACCTTTTCTATAGGTTTTTTTAGCAAAATTCATACACGCTTGGTTGCTATGGTTAGGCATGTTTACGTGGTCTCATTGTAATTGCCCATAGAAATTTTAAACAAATTTCAAACAAATTTTAAATATGTTCTACATTGACTTACATAATAACTTGCTTTTATATAGTCAGTGTTTTATGTCTGGTTGTGGTAACTTGCTTGTTATACATTTTAAACATTTTTATTCATTTTTTCATGTCAATTTTGCTTTAACGCATTTTAATTGCATATGTTTAAGGAAGTGACATCAATAGGAGTCACTACTGAAGGTTTTAAATCTAGTGAGCTTGCGCTCTTTAAGTGCTGATGAAGCTTCTGCATTTACAGAAGCGAAAACGCTGTCTCATTTATTTAATAAAATTGCCTTACAGTTTTCGAGCTTACTCGGTTCTTGGAGCATTTTTGTTGGATTCATTAGTTTGTTTGGTCTTGTTCATCGGTTTGGTAAGTTCTGAACATAGCTAAGAAAGACTTCAGGGTTGTCCTTTGTCTGGAATACTATCCTTACATTAGAGTTTACTTTGTTGGACCTAATTAGTCCTCTTAGTTGTCTATTCAGTTTGATGAGTGGGTCTTTATCATTTTTGATGTTACACTCCATGATAATTTTGTTGCCCCCTCACAAAATCATGGTCAAATGGAGCCTCACATACACAGCTGTTCCCCCCTCACAGCCATACCAGTGTCCTATTATTTGCTATTCTCCCCTTTTACCATAAACACTGTAATGTGCAGCATACTGCTTTATGCTTTATTTCTACAATGATAACTTAGAGTTCATTTAAAACTTTTATTTTAAATTTTATAGCACAAATACTAATAGACATCTGCTAAACAAAGCAATAGTCTTACAATGAAAACAGACTTAGCATTACAATTTCTGTACCATTGAAACTCACATTCATTGAAACTCATAGTCAAAGAAAATGCATCTGGCCAGTGGCAGATAGTTTACCTTAGGGCTGTTTTCAAATTATAGGCTCCTTGCAGACATATTTAGGACCATGCAAACATACATGTGTTCTTTGACTCACCTTCCTGATTGTATTAAATTATATTCCTTGTTTAATATAGCACACTTGTTAGAGCATATTTTAAATTTATTGTTTTGAACATTTTTCCAGTAAGCAATGAAACAAAATGTATATACAAATAATGACAAAACTGCCCAATTCAGAATATTTGCAGCATAAAAGTCTACTCAAATTTCTGTCATTGCATTCCAACAATAATAGTAAATATGCACAATCTCTGCAGAGGTAAAAGTAATCTAAATAATTCCACATTAAAGAGATTTGTAACTAATAAAGAGGTTGCTGCTTGCAAACAACTTTTATTTCATTCTTGCATCCACAAATAAAGTGCCTGCTGCACTTGAAGAATAAATTGCCTTTTTCATTAAAAAATGATAAGCTAGTAATATTGCAATAGGGAACAGATGACAAACCAATAACAGGTTCATAGTTACTAGGTATCTCCTCCAAAGGAGGACATTCTCAGAACTGCAGCATCCACTCCTTTAAAGTACAACATAGTACAGTATCAGCAATCCATTTACACAGTGTGGGAGTAGAATCCACTGCCTTCTGCATCAAAAGCAAGTATACTATCTGATGTGCTACAATGCAACCAGCTTTGGTATAAGCAGCACTAAACTGCTCTTCCCCTCAAGCGCTCAGCTCCTTGTAAAATCCACTTGACACTCATCTCTCTCATCTTTGCAACACAAGAAATCTGGAAAAAGCCAAATGTTTTTTGGGTGGGGGACAAAAGCCCAAAACTAGGGACACATTTTAAACATTGCTTGTATAATCTTAGAAAGTTGCTAGAATAAAATGTTTTGTGTTACCATGTGTTTCCTGAAAGATAGAAAGACTGAAACCTAAATGGCTATCATTATTTAGTGAATTCAGTTCTCACTGATTTGCCAGAAAACCACAAATTTTGAGGAACAGACAAAAAGAATGAGCTAAACATTCTGTGAAAATCTAAACAGTTGAGAGCTATGGACTCCAATCCTTGAATCATAAACAAGTGGTGGTATGGGTAGAGAATTCAGGCTCTTGCTCCTTGTACCTAAGGTACGGGGTTTGACAAACTGCTTTGCATTTGCATTGAATATCAAGTATAAACTGAAGTATGAAAATGTTAATGCATTGAACACTCGTAAACTAAAGCAGTAGCATTGAACACTCCTGAACAAAACTGCTTTGGATTTGCATTCAACACCACTCTTAAACTAAGCAGTAAACTAAATTCCCTTATTTGAAGAATCGTGAACTGAAGCTGAAGCAGTAAAAAAAAACATCAAAAAGCAGCAACGGAAGAAGAAGAAGCAATTTCAAATAGCATGGATGGACAGGAAGAATGGGACGTTTATGCATGCCCAGCACAGGTGTTCTTAAAGAAGAATCCTTCAAAAACAGTAGAGATTTTTAAGTAAATGTGACAGTCCCAAAGTGCCGTTTGGGTCGGACCACCCCTCTCACCTACCCTAGTTACGCCACTAGCTATGACTTTTTTTGTTGTTGTACAACCTGTTTAGTTTTGGATTCCACCAAGATGGTGTGTTTTTAAGTTAGTTTGGCCTTACATCTGGTAGGCAGAGACATCTCTAAACAATTGTTAGCATGTTTGAGCTTCTGTGAATAATGTTGTATATGTTGCTGTGTTATCTGGGTTTGGAGGGGCTTGAAAATTTGACAGCTTAATAAAATCTGATTTGCTTTGGAGTAGTAGTTAGACAGAACACAACTTGGGGGTGGGATGGTGTACAGAGTACTCCTATATTTGTGAATACCAGGTCCACTGTGTTTGTACCTCTGATAGGCATAGGCACAATCAAGTCCAGGGTGTTTGCGCTTACAAAGTCTAGGAATCTCTGTAGCTGTAAATCTGGGGTAATGTAAGATTATCAGTTTATATGGGGACAATTCCCCCTGAGTATGGTATTTGGTTGAATGGTGAGTGTCTCCAATAGGTCTAAGTATGAGCTATGGGTTTCATGGGACATAATGGGTGACCTGCAGCTTTCTTGGACATGGTATAGGTCCTTTTCCATGGTTATCTGCATGTCGAGAAACTCCAGTGATTCATCATGTTTAATCAGCCGACAGATATGCTTGTTACTTGTGTAGATAGAGACACCTCTACCTTTAGTCCATGTCTGTGCAGTTGCTAGTCTAAATGTATGGAAGTCACAATGTCATAGTACTCTCTGTGGCTTTAACCCTTGTCTCAGTAACTGCACAGATGTATGCATTCTTCAGGGTGAACAAAGCTTGGAGGGAGCGCAGCTTTTTGTTTAGACTCCCCTCATTGAGCAATAACACTATTATGTTTATTTGGGCAGATTTTACCATGTTGGAAGTTTTGTCAGTTTGGCATTGTTTAAATGACATTATGGGGAAGACAATGTTTTGGCCAATATTTGAAAACCTAGAGAGGACAGGTGTAGATTCTCCCCTGGCAAAGCAACATGATTTATTAACCATAGCCTTTCATGCTGACAAATATATACCCCTTGAATGACACCAGAAACTGAGCCAAATATTGAAATCAATTATCTTCTGTTCTTATCATAGCATCATCCTTGGTGAAGATAGAATGCTGCTCAATGCCTTTGGAACATAGTCTGAGGAGTCTAGGGAGGCATATCTCAGGTCATTTATATCTACATGACCTATGACTAATAATCCTGTGTTGTACTGATTTGAGTGTGTGCATAGCGTGATTAATACTGGCCCCCTGATAGGTAACTGTTATTTTCTCCTGGTTCAGCCTGGTGAGTGGGACATCAGTATGTTGTACAATGGAGTCGCCGTATGACTAAAGTCTTGGGTAATGTATTGGATTGCCTTGTGGGCTTGGTATTTGAGGCTCCATTGGGTGTGGCTGTATATGCAGTGCTAGGTGTTGCTACTGTTGAGTGCTTTCAAGTTTGCTGAAGATAATTTTTGCAGATAGAATGTTTGGGAAGTCTTTGAGGTTTGGGAAGATTGCCTTAATATAAATAGGGCTATATGTGGGGTGCGTACAATGTGGGGCAGGTGTGGCATGTGTGTTTCTGACAGATTGTTATTTTGAGTACTTCTACATGAGAGTTTTGCCTCCAAAGATGTTATTATACATCTATTGCATACTGTGTTTCTTTGAGAATTAAACTGCTACCAGTGAATATTAGACAATTTTTACATTGTCTCACTAAAGCCATATCCATGAAACTGGCTGCAGAAAATCTGGGAAAGTGCATAGCCATGGTGTTAGATCCTCTTGTGGGTGAGTTTCTAGAGTGTGGTTTATGAGGGGGGTTAATGGTAGAGTAATTAAACGTGCTTTTTGGCCTAGAGACTGCACTGTGCTATATAATACTATATTCAATAAGCAGTGCTCCTCAGTGCAGAAACTAACAGCTCTATGCTATCCAATGAGCAAAGTGGATGTCCTTCAAGAATGCAACTGCAGTCATAACATGTGGGTTGTCCTGCCTCAGGCAGCCCTCGGTCAGCCGGATTCTAAAGTCTGGGTCCAACGTCGGCTGATGTCGCATTTTTCTCCGACGTCAGAGCGGCTGGAGTATATAAGCATCAGCCGACGCCATTTTCTTCAGTCTTTCTTGCCGCGCGGTGCCCGAAGCAGAAGCGGTTCGCAAGTGCCGGTCAGTCAGCTCCTGTATTCTACAATACCGAAGTCATCAAAAAAGCTAAGTACCCCGTTGGGGACCTTTTCTTGCCTCAGCCGATGTCAGAAATTACTGAAAAAGTTAACAATTGTCTTTTTTGTGGTAAAAAAATACCTCATAAGGATTTCCACTCTTACTGCCTCCCTTGCCTGGGCCCAGACCACAACATCTCGGCCTGTGTAGCCTGTGCTCGCTTCAACAAGCGCACTCTCAGGCACCGGGCGGAGTTCGCTGAAGATTTTTTTTGGGATAAATTTGCTTACACCATGCCGTCGGATCTTCCGACATCGCAAACTCCTAAAAAGCGAAAAGACCGGGACCGACATTCTCAGCCCGCGTCTACCACCGACTCCACGCCAAAACCTAGCGCAAGTGCTCCGGTTCCCACTGAGACGGTCTCTCCACCGCTCCGAACCGAAGACACCGCATTACAGACGACTCCGATTCCAGACATTACTCCGACGCCAGTTATAGATTTTCCTCCGGATACCGAAACCGAGGAAATGCCCGAGACCATTGCTGTGGGCAAGGTCACTCCGGCACGTGGAGCTGCCAGGCCTCCTATGGCCATGTCTATTAAGGCCTACACTAGGGCTAAGGCAGCCAGCAAAACAAAGCATATTACTAAGTCCTTACCTCAGCCGACTCCGGAGACACAAATTATGTCCATGGCTGCTGATTTAATTTCCATGATTAGAGGTTCACAGGCCCATCCTGAGGGAGCATCCCAGCCTCCTCCTGATAAAAGGCCCCGGGTTGAACCCTTTGACCCTACTCCTTCAGATGAAGACTCTGAGGGCTCTGTCCACTCTGATAGCCAGGAAGAGCTCTTCCAGACCTATGAGGACTCGGATGCAGAAGATTCCATCCCTTCGGCCTCCCCTCCTGAGGATATTTCTTTTGGGGAAGTTCTGCACACCATGAGGGAACATTTCAAGTGGCAAGGACAGGAATATTCTGATTCTAGGAAACGCCTTAGGACTTTCCTTAAGATGCCTCAGCACAGGCCCTTAGCTATTCCTCCTGTACTTGATGTTCTGGATGATTTGTATTCTGACTCTAGTGCTACCCCTGATTCTCTTCCTCCTGCTCCAGCCAAGCCAGACAGGTATTACAGGGTCCCTGAAACTCATTCCCATTTATTCAGGGCCCATACTGCTGATTTGGAAACTATTTCACAGGGGCCTAAGGGAGTTTCAGCCTCCACCTCAAAAAATCCTTTGCCCTCCAACAGGGAAGCGAGGTCATTAGAGAGATGGGGTAAAAAGGTTTACACATCCACTACCTTATCTATGAGAGCTTTAAATTGCCTTTTTCATATGTTACAATATCAGGATTATCTCTTAGAAGATTTACAAAAAACATTAGCTTCTCCTGATCCTTTAGACAGGAAGACCTTGCAGGAAGCGGTACATAACACTCAGCAAGTAAGCAATCACTTCCTGCAGTGTGGATATGATGCACTGGAGGCTTCATGTAGGGCAGCTATGACAGGGGCAGTGATTCGTAGGCATGCTTTGTTAAAAGATCAACCTCTACCAGATCATGTAAAAGCAAAGCTTCTGGGTGCTCCTTTGGAAAAGAACAAGCTTTTTGGTGCAAATGCTAAGGATGTCTTAAAGACCATCGAAGAAAAAGCAAAATCAGTTCAGACTGTGAAAGATTTCCTCCAGGTTCAACCCCCCAGGTTCAGTAGGAATTAGCCTTCAAAAAACTGGTCCTTTCCTAATCCAGAAAAGTTTCAAAGGGGTAAGAACAGACGTGGCCCTGGAAGAGGCCAATACAGAGGCCCTTACAGGGGACGGCAATGGCAGCCAGGAAACCAAAGAAGTGATGCAGGGGTTTCACCTGCCCAACAACCACAAACTCAATGACTTTCCTCTACTACCGCCTACCAGGGAACAACTAGAAGCTCCCTTGGGCGGGAAATTATCTCTGTTTGCAGAAAACTGGCACAGACTGACAAAGGACAAATGGATTTTGGACATTATAGACCGAGGGTACAGGTTTCATTTTCATACCTTACCAAGAAAACAAGGCATGCCAAACCTACCACAAAATCAGGGGGCAGAGGCTATCAAGCAAATCACTCTGCTGACTTGAATGAAAGCAATAGAAAGAGTTCCACAACAAGAACAAGACCAAGGGTTTTACTCAAGACTGTTCCTTGTTCCAAGAAAAGAATCTCAATGGAGACCAATACTGGACTTGTCCGCATTAAACACCTTTCTCATAGTACCAAAGTTCAAAATGCTGACTCTACAGCAGCTCCTTCCCATGCTGGGCAAGGAGTCGTGGCTGATTACTCTGGACCTCAAGGAGGCATACCTGCATGTCCCTATCAGACACAGCTGCAGAAGATACCTCAGATTTCTTGCAGGGCCAGAGCATTATCAATTCTCAGCATTGCCATTTGGCTTATCTACTGCGCCCAGAGTATTTACAAAATGCCTGGCTTCAGTGATTGCTCATTGCAGGCTCCAGGGAATACAAATTTACCCGTACCTGGACGACTGCCTCATACAAGCGGACGACAAATTGATGTTGACAAAAAACCTGGATTATGTCATACGATTACTTCAAGCTCTGGGATACACAGTCAACTTCCAAAAGTCAAGACTGCAGCCATCCCAGCAAATAATCTTCTTAGGAGCCAAACTAGACACAGCTTCTCAGATGGCTTACCTGACAGAAGACAAGCAAGAGAAATTAACTCATTACTTCAAAGGTTTAGCAAAACTCACTCAGATGACTGCAAGGAGATTCCTACAGGCCCTGGGTTACATGGCATCCTGCATTCTACTGGTTCCATTAGCAAAACTACACATGAGAAAGCTTCAATGGTACCTAAAAAGCATTTGGTCTCAACACAGCAACAACTTGGAGACAATCATACCACTCATTCCATGCCTACAAAAGGAATTCCTATGGTGGGCCTCGGTGAGCCAGGAAAACACAGGTATGTCATTCAAAAAAACACAGATAACACAGACCATGACTACAGACGCCTCAGACCGTGGATGGGGGGCGCACATGGAAGGCAGGTGTATACAAGGACAATGGTCTCCAAAGGAAACACATCTGCATATAAACCAAAAGGAAATGCTGGCAGTGATGCATGCCATCGAGGCTTTTCAACACCAACTCCAGCAAGGCCATTTAATGATATGGACAGACAACACCACTGTAATGTGGTACATAAACAAGCAGGGGGGCACCCACTCTTATCCCCTTTGCAGACTGACAATGCAGCTTTGGGAGAAATCACTGAGCCTAAACATCCAGTTACAATCCCAGTTTGTTCCAGGAAAAGACAATGTGTTGGCGGACAGCCTAAGCAGGAATTTCACAGATCCACATGAGTGGAGTTTACATCCGAAGGCCTTCAGACAACTCACTTCAACATGGGGCAAGCCAGAAGTGGACCTATTTGCCTCTCACCTCAACCATCTTCTACCAAAATTTTGCACAAGGACATATCATCCAAAAGCTTGGAAAATAGATGCCCTCTCATTCAACTGGAACTGCCTAGCAATTTATGCATTCCCACCTCTACCACTGATGACCTCAGTATTACTAAAGAACAAAGCAGAGAAGCCCAAGGGAATCATAATAGCTCCAGATTGGCCAAGACAACACTGGTACCCACTACTACGGAGCATATGTCACACCAGGAGGCGGGCCCTCCCTCAGTGGCCTCTACTTTTGACTCAACACAATTTCGAAACACTGCATCCAAATCTTCAGACATTACAACTAACAGCCTGGGAGATCCCATAAATAACTTCAGCTTATCTCTCTCCAAGGAAGTTCAGCGGATACTAACAGAGGCTCGAAGACCATCCACCAGAAAGGTTTACTTAGCAAAGTGGAAAAGATTTAGCAATTGGAATACCAGCAAGGGGCATGATGCATCATTGTTGAACATCCCACTCATCTTGGAATATTTGGCAGATATGTTAAAGAACGGCCTCTCATATTCTTCCATAAAGATACATGCATCTGCTATTTCAGCTAGATACAACACTGATCCTCCTGTTTACTCTCACCCCTTACTAAGACAATTCCTCAGGGGAATCAAGAACATTAAGCCACCAAGAAAGGCCCCAGTGCCAGCCTGGGACCTCAATTTTGTCTTAGAAAAACTGACTCTACCTCCTTTTGAGCCAGCAGCTTCAGTTGACTTGCAATTTCTCTCATGGAAGACAGCTTTCCTGTTGGCAATTACCTCAGCAAGAAGGGTTTCGGAGCTACAGGCCCTAATGGCAATACCACCCTTTATTATTTTCACAGAGACAGGGTTTCATTAAGGACCAACCCTACTTTTATGCCAAAGGTGGTATCTAGGGTTTCTCTAAATCAAGCCATTCATCTGCCTGCTTTCTTCCCCAATCCTGAGAATAAGAGGGAAAGACTTTTGCATACCTTGGACATTCACAGACAACTTTGATACTACCTGGACAGAACCAAGGCCAGTAGGAAGTCTGAACAACTTTTTGTAGCTTACGCCCCTGCAGTCCAAGGAAAAGCAATTTCAAAACAGACTATTTCTAAATGGATTGGACATTGCATCAGATTCTGTTATTCCTTTCATGGAAATACTGTTCCAGCCAATGTCAGACCACATTCCACCAGAGCTACAGCCACCTCTACAGCATTCTTAAGAGGGGTGCCTACCAAGGACATTCTAGAAGCTGCTACATGGAGCTCCGTGCATACATTCTCCAAACACTACAATCTCCCTCTATATTCCAGATCTAGAGCAGGCTTTGCTTCGGCAGTCCTGCAGGGTTTGATTGCCACACCATCCCTTTCCTAGAGCATACCTCCTCCCCCAGCTAAGCTATGGTATTCTACCCACATGTTATGACTGCAGTTGCATTCTTGAAGGACATAGTACAGTTTTGTACCTACCATAAATGTAGATGTCCGATAGACATGCAACTGCAGTCAATCCTCCTCCATACCCCTCTATGCCTAGGGTCCACTCCTATCCCTGTTATTCTTAGCTGGGGATATCTGTTATGGTGTATTTGTTTTATTGCTCATTTATTTGTTTGGAATCCTGTTTTTGTCTTCCAATTTGATTACAGCCTTCCTAGGAGGGCACCTGGCATCTGGGGCAAGAAACACTGAAGAAAATGGCGTCGGCTGATGCTTATATACTCCAGCCGCTCTGACGTCGGAGAGAAATGCGACATCAGCCGACGTCGGACCCAGACTTTGGAATCCGGCCGACCGAGGGCTGCCTGAGGCAGGACAACCCACATGTTATGACTGCAGTTGCATGTCTATCGGACATCTACATTTATGGTAGGTACAAAACTGTACTTTTCCATATGTTCCCTGAGTTACTGGTAGTTTCAGTGGTAATTTTATAGGGAAAATGTGGTTTCTAGGTGTCTATGTCTGTACAGGGCAATACTAATCAGTACTGCATGATGAGGAGTGTCATGCAAATGCTCCAAGTTTACACAGTGACTTAGAACACAGGAAACTGGCTTCTGAGCCCCCTGGCAAATAAAATGACTACACTTACAGCTTTCTTATATGTTTACCAGGGCAGACAGACTAGACCTACACCTACTGCCACTAGATCGAACATTCTAGTCTTCTTAATGCAAAAACACAAAAAGAATTGCTTGAGCGTTTATTATACCTCAGAATTTTTTTAACAAACTAGCTAGACAAGACAATTTCAAGTCAAGGCAGACTGATAGTAAAACAGTTTGAGCCAATGCAGTAATGTTCACCTTAAATGCAGATAAATGTACAAATAAAACAAGAAATCAGTAGTTGATCACTTAAATAGCTTCTGGAGGTGTGATTTTTAAATACAAGTATGTAGATATTGCCTGGACTGCATATGCAAACAAATTACTTTTGAGGCACAGGTTGGTATGTCAAGTGTTGCTGAACTCTGTGGGAATGAGCCAGTAGCCTCACAAATACATCAAAATTATACAGGCAGTTAAAAAATACAGGAAACTGTAGAATCCCTTTAGCAGTGCCAAAAGTGCAGGAATACAGCAATTAAGTACCGACAACAAATACAAAATAGCAAATTACACAGTAATACTGCCAGTAAAGCTTCTCAAAAGAGCAGTTCTTAGCAATTGGGAAACAGTATACTATTAGGGCCCTTGAAAATGATTTAAAGTGCAAAAATTGGCACTTTAAACAAAAATAAAGCAGTAGAGCTCTAATACAATTAAATGAAGTGCAAAACAGGAAAATAAATCTTTCATCTGCCAAGAGTGTTGCAAGGATGTCAAGCAGATAGGTCTGTGAAAATCACAATTTGTAGTAACGGCGGTTAACTCAAGCAGTGCTAGTTTGCTGAGTGGACTGTCAGTATTATGGGTCTAAGTATAACAATGGATGGAAAAAGTACTTAATTAGCTTAAACAACTGACAATAGCAATCTGGGAGTGGACAGAGGGACTTAGCAATCTGGGAGTGGACAGAGGGACTTTAGGAGTCACATTGCAATAAGGAGAAACTGGTTTTTAAAACCACAACAGGCAAAGGGTGTGATGGTTGTGGAAAAATTCAAGCTGCTGTAAGAAGTTAGAAGCTAGGAGCTAGACAAATCGGACACTGCAGCTTGCAGTCCATAGTATTTCAGGTGTGCAAGTGAGCCAAAATGGCAAGGAAAATTTTTGTCCAAGTAATATATAAAATAAATTAATTTTTCCTCAATTTTTTTTCCTCATCGTGTCTTGCACTGTTTTTATTTGTCTGTCCACTATACTTGGTGGCTTGCATCCACTATCAGTAAGCTGCAGAAACTGAGAACAGGTGACAAAATAATGTGTGCTCTCTCACATGATCTAACATTAGTGTGAAGGTCAGAGCCCGCAGAGGTATTATAACAGATTCTGTATTCATTTTATTGGTATGTGAATTATTTCAATTAGTAAGGATTTTATAGATGCTTTATAGATTATTTTTTTTATTTGTTCCAGCTGTGAAATATAGTTAGTCAAATCTGTGAATTTATAGAGAATCAAAGCACTTTTTATAGGTTCATAGGTTCATAGGTTTATACTAGGCTATCTGCCCTAAGGCATTTATAAGCCTAGCCCAAATTTTTGTGGCTTACGCCACCCCTTATATGAAAAAATACTGTGCCCATTAGTTTGTTGTGCCTCTGTCCAGCAGTGACACAGAGATGATTCCCAGGGTAAACCTATGATCTCCCATCCACAGGTCTAGATTTCTCTTGAACAGAGTCAGCGAGGTGCTCTGCCTCACATGGACCGGGATTTTATTCCACAGCATAGGGAGTCTCTGAGTGATAAATCTATCCCTCCAGCACGTCCTATTTATATCCGTGCTAAGGTTTAAGTCGCTTGCTCTAGTGGTTTTGGTGGATTTGGATTTTTTGAGGTGGAGCATGTCCATTAATTCCGGGTTGGACATGGCCTTGTATGTCAGGCACATGTCACCTCTGAGCAGACAGTATGCGATTGAATAGAGCTGGAGTTTCTTCAATCTGGCAGCATATGACAGATTTTGGAGTCCCTTTATCCTTTTGGTGAGGAACTTTTGGGGTCTCTCCAATTGCTGCAGATGTCGGGTGAGATACATCCCGAATGGGGCATTGTACTCGATCATTGGTCTGATAAGTGAAGAGTACAGGGGAAAAATGACCTCACTAGATCTGGATGTGAATCCCTTCATGATCAGGTGGGCAATGTAGAAGGTCTTTCTAACCACTTTAGCAACGTGAGTGTCAAAAGAAAGGCCACTGTCAACCTGGGTCCCCAGGTCCCTGATTAACTCTTCTGTGCTTAGTGGATTGCCACCTATATGGTAGCTTGGGGTTACCTTGTTTTTCCCGAAGGGTATGACTATACATTTTTTGGCGTTTAACTTCAGGCCATGGCTCTGGCACCAGCTATCTGTTTCCGTGAGTCCCTTCTGAAGGATATCCGTGTCCGATGCACTTTCCACTATGGCGCCCAGTTTGCAGTCGTCTGCAAACTTTGTCAGCCAAAGTCCTCCCATGTTGGCCTGTACTTCTGAGAAGTAGATGCCAAACAATAGGGGGCCAAGGACCGAGCCCTGTGGGACACCACTTGTGACCGGCTTGGAGTCTGACATAGCGCCAGCAACTCTAACCCTGTGGGTTCTGTCCTTAAGCCAGTTTGCAACCCATCTTGTGACATATGGGTTTACATTTAAGCTGGTAAGTTTTTCTACAATACCCGAGTGGGGTATTGTGTCGAAAGCCTTTGCAAGGTCAAGGTAGGCTGTATGGACTGCCTTTCCCTCATCAATGGCCTTGGTGACTGTTTGGAAGAAGTCGACCAAGTTCAAAAGGCATGATCTTCCC
The DNA here is from genome assembly GCF_019279795.1 of Protopterus annectens. Classification (NCBI taxonomy): domain Eukaryota; kingdom Metazoa; phylum Chordata; order Ceratodontiformes; family Protopteridae; genus Protopterus; species Protopterus annectens. Next base: position 1,308,597,682 of record NC_056729.1, read on the forward strand.
TTGACAAAGCCAAACTGGGTCGGGTCCAATGTCTGCAAGTCCCCTATATCTTTGTTTATGAGCTCCATTATGATCCTCTCCATAGCTTTGCAGACTAGACTTGTTAAGCTTATGGGGCGGTAATTACCAGGGTCCGTGAGGCCGCCTTTGTGGAGTGGGACCACAGTTGCCGTGCGCCACTCCTTGGGCACGTATCCTGTGGTAAGGCTGAGATTAAACAGCTGCCTTATGTGCGGGTTTAATTCCTCATTTAGCTCGTGTAGCACACAGCTGGGGACACCATCCGGTTCCATTGATGCTGTGTTTTTAGCTTTAGAGAGAGCAGCTTTCACCTGCGCATTTGAGATGTCCGGGAGGCTACACTCGGCTGGGATAGTTATCTCTCATTTAGGGGGGGGAGGGGGTTGAAGTTTGCACTGAACCTGTCTGCCAGTATGTTGGCAATGTCTGTGGGTTCAGTGATTTTTGTATCATTTTGGACTAATTCTGAGCATATCTGGGAGTTTCCACCCAGGTTCCTAACATAGCTGAAAAAGGCCTTATGATTGTCCTTTGAATCCATGGCAATTTTTCTCTCAAAATTGGCCTTAGTTGATTTTATGAGTGCTCGTATTTTTTTACTAATAATGATCAGGGGTGACTTCCCTTTTATGGATTTTGTTCTATCATGTAATAGCTTTCTCCTCTTATTGTAAAGTTTGTTAATTGCTGGGGTCCACCAGACTGGACGTTTGCCCTTTGTGGAAAGAGTCTTGGTTTTATTTGGGATTGCCTGATCCATGCAGTCCTGGAGGTGTTCATAGAAGGCATTTGTAAGGGCTTCCGCAGCTTGGGTTGTGGTTTCCACTGGCTCAGGGGCCTTGAAGGATACCACACCAGTCTTGAGTAGTGTGAAGTTTGCTTTAGAGAAGTTCTTCACTATGGTCTTTTGTTTGGGGTGGGGGCGGATGTGGATTTCCAGTGAGATTAGTTTATGATCAGATCTCACCAATGAGGGATATACTTCCAGTGTGGAGCATTTTGTCCCCATGTTTGTGACAATGAGATCTAGTATATTTTCTCCTCTCGTGGGAACAGTGACTAGCTGTTCCATGGCATTTGAATTTATGAACTCCAGGAACCGTTGGGCTAGAAAGTTAGGGCTTGAGTAATGTTCCCAGTCTATATTCGGGTAGTTGAAGTCACCCAATATGATGGTGTTTGGAGATACATTTATACCCTCCAGTGTCTTCAGGAAGGCTGTGTGGGGTTCCTGAGTTTGAGAGGGTGGCCTGTAGCATGCTACAATTTGTAGAGCAGTTTTGCCTATGGTTAGTTGCACCTGGATGGTTTCCGAAGCTTCGTGCGTTGCCACCAACCTGGAGGTGTGGGTATCCTTTATGAATATGGATATGTGGTGTGGTCCGGGTTTTGGGGCCGGAACGCATGATATGAGGTAAAACCTAATAGTGCCGGGGTGCTCTCAGGAGCCTTGAACCAGGTTTCAGTTACAGCACAGACATCGATGTTCTCCATACTGAGAAGGGCCTCGAGTGCGTGCATTTTGAGATTTAGACTTCTGGCATTGAGCAGCATTACCCTCAGTTTCTTCCCATTTTTGTTTTCTAGGGTGGTAGGTTTAGAATTTGAGCCTTGCCTAAAAAGGCACTATGGGGGTGGCAAGAGCCTTAGCCAATATCCGGAATCCCAGGGGTGACAGGTGCAAGCCGTCCCTTGCGAAGCAGTGTGGCTTGTCAAGCATGTCATCCCAGGCAGACAGACACTGGATCCCTTTGAATGACACCAGACATTAAGCCAATTGTTAAAGCTGATCATCTTGTCTCTATATTGTGGCATCATTCTTGGTGAAGGAAGGATACTGCTCAGGGTTAGGGTCATACCTGCCTGGGCTACATAATCAGTGAGCTCCTCTATGTCTTTTTTCATGTTGTCCAGGGAGGTATGTCTCAGGTCGTTCACACCAGCATGGACAATGACTGTGTCATATTTGTACTTGCCATGGAGTGACCCGAGTGCTTGTGTTATGTGGCGGATTCTAGCGCCCGATAGGCAGCTTACTGTGACCCTCTCCTTGTTCAGCCTGGTGAGTGGGACGTCAGTGTGTCTGACTATGGAGTCACCTATGACAAGTATGTTTGGTGTTGTATTTGGCCTTAAGGGCTGTGACTGCTTTGCACACTGCTTTTGTGGTTTATGTGTTGCTTGTGGGGTGTCTTGAGGTAGCAGTTGTTTGGGTGTCTGCTTTGGAGGCCTTTGCTGTTTAGGTAGATTTTTACTCAGAGCCTCCGAGTATGTCTTTGTGTGTTTATGTGTTTGATTCAGTGGAGTGGTAGCATTATGTGAGGCTGGTTTTGTGGTGTGTGTAGTTGCCTTCTCCTCCTGTCTGGTCTTGCCAGTCCTGAGTTGAGAGAGCTCAGCCTCCAGTTTGGCTAAATAGCTGCATCTCTCGCAAGTATTTGTGTTATGTGGGAGGAGGAGAGGGTTGTCTGTGTACATGAGGCAGTTATAACATTGCCTCAAGATTCCCAGATTCACCAGCTGGACCGGAGAGGAGAATGACAACTGACCTTTGGACATGCTAGAATAATATTGGGAAATCCTTAATTGAAAACAAGGGCCAGTGGGGAGTGAGGGTGTAGTGCTTTTAATTTTTAGTGCTGACTTATATAATTGCTTTAGTGAGCAAGTGCCAGGTAACTTGAGTGCAATGTGTTACAAGTAACTAAATGCAAAAACGACAAACAGTAACTTTCTTTCAAGTGAAACAAGGAAATAAGTACAGTAAGCAATGCGGATATCACTAGTGATCCACAGAAGCGGTGAGAAGTTGCGTATTAGGTGGAATTAGCTTCCAGGGAAATAACAAGCAAACAAACAACAAGCATATAAACAAAGCTAGATTCAGCAGGCCTGGATCTAGTCTATGCTAGAGCAAACAAGGTGTACCAATTTCAGCAAGATGCAGTTCAAATATTCAGGCACTATAAACCTTTAACCAGAAATTCCCAGCTCAGAAGGGCAGAGTCCAGCCTCTTCTCCCACAAGAGTGCAGACCACGAACCTTCTTAATGTAAAATAACTGTCCTGAAAGCCCAAGTGCTTAAACCAGAATTAATACACTTTTAGAATAACAGACACTGAGCCGTCAATCAGCAGTTCTCAACCTAGAAGGATGTAAGCTACCTGTTCTGCCACAACAGTGCTTGCCACAAACCTTCCTAATGTAAAACAACTGGTCTGAAGCCCAAGTGCTTAATCCAAAAGACTTGAATGATAGCTACACTTTAATCAAGTTACAACCAAGCAGTAATAAATACCATTGATAAACATTTTACAGTACATTATGACTGCAATAAAGTACATTTTCTAAATTTAACTGTTAGCTATATTAAATAATATTCTAGTTTTACTAATTCTTTGCTACTTTATCATCACCATTCCATATATGTGATTAAAGAACAGTTTTTGAATCAACCAATCAAAATATGGATGTTAACTGCATTAGAGAAAACTTCTAAGCTAGAAATTAACAAGTTGGTTACTATACTTGTTCAATTATTGACAAGATGAAAATGCCAAAGAGCAGGTATAAAGTCAAAGAAAAGATAAGTACACTCCTCTTCTTAAATTGATATATCACAATCGTTTATAAAAAAAAAAAAAATTGCTATGTAAAAAAGATTTTATTTAGGCATGCAAACTGAATTTTCAGTTTATTCATCGAAAACAAAACATATTATTAAGAACAATAAAACTGTTACCACAAAAAGGCTCAAACACTGTGTTTAAAAAGAACTAATATCCAATTGCAGAAAATGAAGAGGCACAATCACGGCTGATGTATCCAAGATAAAAATCTTTACTCAGTGCACAAACACAAGAAACACACACCTTTATAGCTCATATAAAAGATCACATGGCAACACTTAAAGATATATCAAGTAAAAAATAAAAAAATAAAACATTTTCTTATCATTAAATACAAATTTAAAAGCAGAAATGCAACAACTCTAAAAATGCAACCTAAAAATATATAAACTAGATAGACATATGAATACTAGCTACCTCCTTACAGGTCTCGACTTGAGTTTAGGTTTCAGGGGTATAGACTCATTAAGGCCATGTCCAGCATCACTTCTTAACCTGACTATCCAGGTGGATTCAAGGTCTTCAGGTCTATTGCGTATACCCCCAAGCCTAACATTCTCATAAATTCTGGCAATAACTAAAAACATGAACTTATGAATAGAGTCAGTATTCATCACGTGTTTGGCAAGTGTGTTAACTTTGTTGCCCTTATTGATATTATAAACATGCTAAACAAAACGTCAAAAGGAGGCTAGCACCAAACTAATACACACTGGATAAATAAGCACCAGAGGAGAAAGGCTACACCAACCTTGTTGAATAAAATGTCGAATTTTATTACCACAGTTCCGGCTGGCACAGAAAAAAATCCAGGAGCTATTCAGCACACAAGTCCAAACTGTTGAAAGCACAAACACAAAGAATAGATACAGAAGCTGTTCAGCACACAAAATCCAAGACTGTTGAAAGCACCCCAACATAAATGTCAAGATATTGTAAACTTTCTTTATTCATATTAGAAGTAAAGGAAAGGAAGCTGGTAGTACTAGATAGATAATCTAAGAAAGCTTTAAAGTCTGCCTCAGAACCAGTCCATAACAGACATATATCGTCCAGGTAACGCTTATATAGTTTCCAATACTTTTTAAACCTTAAATTAAGGACAAACTTCTGCTCCCATACATTCAGAATAATATTAGCATAAGTGGGTGCACATCGTGCACCCATAGCAACTCCCTGGATCTGTCTAAAAAAGTCACCTTCGTAATATATAAAATTATTAGTCAAAACTAAATCCATCAACGTGAGAATCAACCGAAAATCATTTTGATTAAATTTTCCATATTCAATCAGGGCTTCCTCAAAAAGTTCCATACCTTCTTTATGTGGTATAGATGAAAATAAATCAATTATATCTAAGGTTATAAAAATTATGTTTTCGTCAAATAGCTCCTTTTTCAAGTTCCTTAATAGGTCCCAGGAATCCTTAACAATCCCTGGTCCTTCTTTCAAGATCTCTTTAAGCTTAACATCTAGCCACTTTGCTATTGGAGCGGTAACTGATCCTTCTGAGGCCACAATCGGTCTCATTGGTGGATTCAAAACATTTTTATGGACTTTCGCCACTCCAAATATCACAGGGACTTTTGGTCTATCCACTGACAAAAATCTAAAAGTACTAACATCGATGGATCCCTCAAGGAGCAGGTCATTAAGCACCAACCCCACTTTTTGGTTCCCTTTATGAATCTCATTCAGAGAACACCTGCAATATCTATCTTCATTCTTCAATAATTCCGACATTTTTATTTCATAAAATGTTTGGTCCATCATGACCATACCCCCTCCCTTATCTGGTTTTGAAATCCTAATACTTTTATCACACACAAGTTGCTGTAATAGCTTATTTTCATCTTTTGTGAGGTTAGGGGCTACCCTTCTATTTGATAATTCTTTTCTGATTTTTTTCTCTATAAAGGTTTCAAAATTTTTTAACTGTTGGTTGATCGGAGGGTTATAAGTACTTCTTTTCCTTAATCCATTAACTCCAGTACCCAATTGATTACCCTCATATTCCTGGTACATAAGCTCAAAATTTTTCTTCCGAATAAACAATTTTAGATCAATCAAGACCTTACTAATATCCGCCTTTTTGTTAGGCACAAATTTCAAGCCTTTCATAAAAAGCGAAAAAAAGGCTTCATTGACTTCACTTCTTAATTATTTAAACTTCCATTTACGAATAGTCTTCCTTTTACCTATTATCCTGGACTCTTTACCTTATCTAAATTACACTTTGATGTTCTTAAATCAACTGTTAAGAATTCTTTCCAGAATTTTTAAAATACTTTGTCTTTCTTTAACTTCTTAGGGCTTGAATCCTTAACTTCACTAATTTTCTTTCTTTACGACATTAACCTAATTTTTATAAATTAAATTTTTTTTATTGTTATAATTTAACCCTTATAAGGTAATTTTTATATTATTCTAAATAACCCCTCTTTTAATTTTCTTAAAATTTTAAATTTCAATTTTAAATTAACGTATTTCTTATAGTTCTTATATAATTGACTATTAAGAATATTTTAAACATAAGTTAAGTTAACCTCTCTCTTAAATTTCTTTCATACTTCCAAATTTTAAGCAAATTATTACATATATATTCATTGAAATTGCCTCTTTAACTTTTAGTCAATTTACCATTAAATATCTAACTTTAAAACATTAAGTCACGTTTTATTCCAAGTTTTACATTTAAACAGTTTATCATTACCAATTTTTAAAACTCATCATTTAACATCTCTGTTATCTTTCTTAAAAATAAGCTGTTTTAAAAAACTTAATCCATTCAAATAAATTTTGAAGTACCTTGCAATTTATATCCACCTAGAAAACTTCACCTTAGCCTACCCTCCTTAAACTCACGCTTAACTGTTCCCATTAGAATCAATAAAGCGAAGGTATTCTTACCAAAATCTTGAGTCAATTTCACCATCCATCAGTCAAAGTTCTAAAACCTCCAGTAGCTTGCCACTAAAGCCATCCACGTTAGAAAGCCCTGTTCACAACAGCAAACCAGATAATAAGACTCACCAATAAAACTGGTATTAACACAAGTTAACGTAACACCGTAACCACCTAGAATAACTTCAAGGTAAACCTCCACCAAAACAAACCAAAAATCAAACCCAGTTGAACACAAACAAAAAGATAAAACTAGGAAAATATCCAACTTGTTAAAAAGTAAATTTAATACAATTCAAAATCAAGTAAAAAGCACAATAAATTCAAGAAAACTAAAGATATCAAACGTTCCAATAAATCAAACTTTAAGACCAAATAATTCAAATATTTAAATTATTAGACAATGAAACAAGTAACTGAAATTAAATAGTTCAAAAACTTTAAACTACAAACCAGTCACAAAAATCTCCTAATAATCTTATTATTTCCAAATTCATCACTTGAATAAGCAAACTTTCATTACTTTGAATATAAATAGTTGACAATTCAACCTTATATGGATCTTTAAAAATCACTTAATTAAGGATTCTAAAAACTTAAATCCATCATGAGTTCCTAAATTCATAAATTTAACATTCATCGGTTCCTTAAAGTTCAATCTCTTTAGATCAACATTTAATCAATTATACTAGTATCAAATTTTTATTAAAACTCTTTTCAATCTAATGCCCTTAATCAAAATCTTGGTCCTTCTCAACATTTAATTAAATCTACCACTTTAATCAGGGAACTCATCTTCAAGCCAATTTTATTATGATTCAAACATTTATACCTCCCATCAATTTCCGCATTTTGGTTTCCTAAAAATTAATTACAAACATTTCCCTTAAGGGTAATATACACTTTTTCAAGTTTCTTCTATATATAAAATCTTTTGTTATCTTATTTTCAATAATTCACATTTTATTCATAAAATTTGCCATATTCAACCTCCTTATCGTGTAATCCAATACTTTTTTCATAAACCATTACTCGTAAACTTCTTCCTTTATTCGCTACCCTAAATTAATATCCATTATTTTTCTAAAGTTCAAACTTTTATTCGTTATGCAGGTTTAAGTCCTTATTAATCCATTAATCCTATCCATGTTACCCTAATTCTTACATAGACTAATTTTCGCGAATATACCTTTTCATCAACAAACTTTAATTCCCTTTTTTCAACAATTAACTTTATTTAAACAAAAAGGCTTATTGTTGCCCTATCTGTAATTTTAACATTCTTTAACATACTTCCTTAATCCAACTTCCTGGGCTTGATCTTCTTCCTAATATAAATTTATTTCCATTTTTACCTAAATGGTCAAATTCATTGAATTTTTAAATTCTTTAATGTTTCCTATGCTAGAACTTCTTAGCTTGTAATTCCTATATTCTATAATTTTCCTCCCTATAACGTTTTAACCTAATTTTACAAAAATTAAATTTATTATTATTGTATACAATTACACCTTCTTAGAATTTTTTAAAATAATCTTTAAATTATCCCAATTTTATTTACTTCAAATTTTAAATTCATTTTAACATTACTATATTTTTTATTATGACATAAAAAAGTCTTATAAAGTTTAATTCAAACCCTTTAATTAATTAACTCTTAATTCATCTTGCTTTTAAATTTAAAGCACAATTATTCATTAAATTATAATTGTTAAATTAAACCATTTAACCTATTGGTATTATTTCTTCACTTAAGCATATTTAACTTTAAACCATTAAATACTTTCTAGTTCCAAGTTTTAAATTTAAACCGCTTTATTATCCATTCTTTAAAAGACATTCTTGATTGTATTATGAGTTTCATTTAAAACATATCGCTTTAAACCAAAATCATTACTTGTAAAGTTCTCAAGACCTGCCAAATTATTTGACCACTTTCAAACCTACCGTTCAAACTCACTTGGTCCCCTTTAGAAGTCACCGTATAAGCCTAATTCTGAATTCCTGCAGGCTAAAAGAAGGATTCCTTCAAAATCCTTGTCAAAGTTCCAACCTTAAACAGTCTTACAAATTCTCACCTCCATGCTCGAACCAAGCTAAACAACCTTCCCTATAGAGACTTCCGTCAAACAAAACCAAAAACCGTAAAATGTTATCCCAAACTTCAAAACGAGTATAACAAAAGAAGATCATACCTGTTAACTAAAAAGAATTTTACACCTTCCCCACAAAAAATCCAAAATCACAAATCAAGAGTTAAACAATAAACAAGGATAAAAAGCTAGAAAAGTCAAATCTTAAGAATAAAGTAAATTATAAGTACGTCTGAATAAAAATCAGAAGTATCGAATAATCCAACTTTAAACAAAACAAAATCAGAAGTCATAAAAATCAATACTGGAAACCCTAACATAAATTCAAATTTAAACTTAATTATCAAAGTTCATAAAATATGTAGTACAATAATACTAAAAGCTTAAATGCCTAAATAAATCCATCAACATAATCTTCCAATAATCATAATTTCCAATTAATCAAACTTATAATGACAAATCTTCATCATATATATTGCAAAGTTGCTAAAGTTCCTATAATCTGGTTGCAAAATACCTTTATATATAAATAATCTAAAATAATCCTCAAGAGATCAACCAATATTTTGTTAAATTCCTATTAATCAAACTTCTCAAAATTCCAACTTCTTATTTAATTAATGACATTACTAAGTTAAAATCGTTCTCTTATGTCCATTTTTAATCCTAATTCCCCAATCTTAAAATCCTTTTTCTTTCAGATCTTTTAATATATACTCATTTGCATAGGGTATCTTTTAATCCATAATGTCCATGTTGATTAAAACATTTTATGATTTCTCTCCAATATTGGACTTTGTTTATTATAAAATCTTAACATAGTCATGATCCCTAAGTTTTAATCCTTATACAACCAAATTCTTCTTTTTAATTATTGAAGATACCTATTTATCCTTCAATTATCCAATTTTTTTCATAAAATTTGAAATTAAACCCCCGTTTCTGGTTGAATCTAATTCTTTTAACAAATTCTAATACTTATTTACATTTGAGTTTGTACCCTTAATTTTATCTTTACATTTTCTAAATGTTAAATTTTAACTTGTTGCCAATTTAAGTACTTCTTACTAACCTTAATTCCGGGACCAATTTTTACCCTATATTCCTGTCAATGCTAAAATTTTCCTTATAACAATCTCATCAAATCTTCCATATTCCCTTTTTAGCCAATTTACCTTTTAAAGAAAAGCTTATTATTCCGTACTATTATTTATATTTAAACCATTATTAAATAATTCCTTTTTTTCAACAAACATCTGCTCAACTTTCCCTTTCTCTTAATAAATTTTTTTCATTGTCTTCCAACCAATCTTGAGTTTACCTCTAAGTTTTTAAAATTCCTTATTGATCTTTTAGTAACTTTTAAGTTGAATCCTTTTCATCCTAATCTAAATTGTCTCCCTTTAACTTTTAAACCTAATATTGTTAAAAAATAATTTTTATTTATTTTACTATAATTGAACATTTAGTAATTTTTAAAATTAGATTACTTAACCCTCCATACTTTAATTTAATACAGCTTTTAAATTTATCAATTTTTAACATTAATGATATTCTTTAAATTTTCATCCATTTAAGATTGTATGTTTTCAAACTAACTTATTAAACTTACATCCCTTAAATTCTTTCATTAGTTTTAAAATTTAAGCCAATCATTATTATTCACAATTTAAGAAGTACACTTCTTTACATTTGGGTATTAAATTTTACCCTATAAACTATCTTTAAAGCATTAAAACGTTCTAGTTCCAATTTTGAAATTAACACATTTGTAAATTGAACCATTTTTTAAAAGTAAATTTCATCTTTGGATAGGCAGTTTAACATAAACAATTATCGTTTTAAAATTGAATTAACCGATTTTAAAGATTATTGACATTACCAGATGTTTATGAAACGTCATAAAGTCTTCACTAAAGTCTGATTAGGCCAGTCTTTGAACTCAATCGTAATAGAAAGTATTGTTCTGCAGAAGAAGGTTAAAAATAGGTATTCTTAAAAATAAGATTCAAAGTTCATATAAACCAAGATTCACAAGGAAATCAAGTCAATTCAGAACTTATGAAAATAAAGTGTAAATAAGAGGAAGAGGTAAGGTTGAGCAGAAGATTTTAAATAAGAAGGAATGTTTAGAATGAAGCAAATATAAGTAAGATCTGGAATCAATAAGATTTCTAAATAAAATGAGCTAAATGACAACAAAAGGCGGATATTAGTAAGGTCTTGATTGATCTAAAATTGTTTATTCGGAAGAAAAATTTTGAGCTTATGTACCAGGAATATGAGGGTAATCAATTGGGTACTGGAGTTAATGGATTAAGGAAAAGAAGTACTTATAACCCTCCGATCAACCAACAGTTAAAAAATTTTGAAACCTTTATAGAGAAAAAAATCAGAAAAGAATTATCAAATAGAAGGGTAGCCCCTAACCTCACAAAAGATGAAAATAAGCTATTACAGCAACTTGTGTGTGATAAAAGTATTAGGATTTCAAAACCAGATAAGGGAGGGGGTATGGTCATGATGGACCAAACATTTTATGAAATAAAAATGTCGGAATTATTGAAGAATGAAGATAGATATTGCAGGTGTTCTCTGAATGAGATTCATAAAGGGAACCAAAAAGTGGGGTTGGTGCTTAATGACCTGCTCCTTGAGGGATCCATCGATGTTAGTACTTTTAGATTTTTGTCAGTGGATAGACCAAAAGTCCCTGTGATATTTGGAGTGGCGAAAGTCCATAAAAATGTTTTGAATCCACCAATGAGACCGATTGTGGCCTCAGAAGGATCAGTTACCGCTCCAATAGCAAAGTGGCTAGATGTTAAGCTTAAAGAGATCTTGAAAGAAGGACCAGGGATTGTTAAGGATTCCTGGGACCTATTAAGGAACTTGAAAAAGGAGCTATTTGACGAAAACATAATTTTTATAACCTTAGATATAATTGATTTATTTTCATCTATACCACATAAAGAAGGTATGGAACTTTTTGAGGAAGCCCTGATTGAATATGGAAAATTTAATCAAAATGATTTTCGGTTGATTCTCACGTTGATGGATTTAGTTTTGACTAATAATTTTATATATTACGAAGGTGACTTTTTTAGACAGATCCAGGGAGTTGCTATGGGTGCACGATGTGCACCCACTTATGCTAATATTATTCTGAATGTATGGGAGCAGAAGTTTGTCCTTAATTCAAGGTTTAAAAAGTATTGGAAACTATATAAGCGTTACCTGGACGATATATGTCTGTTATGGACTGGTTCTGAGGCAGACTTTAAAGCTTTCTTAGATTATCTATCTAGTACTACCAGCTTCCTTTCCTTTACTTCTAATATGAATAAAGAAAGTTTACAATATCTTGACATTTATGTTGGGGTGCTTTCAACAGTCTTGGATTTTGTGTGCTGAACAGCTTCTGTATCTATTCTTTGTGTTTGTGCTTTCAACAGTTTGGACTTGTGTGCTGAATAGCTTCTGGATTTTTTTCTGTGCCAGCCGGAACTGTGGTAATAAAATTCTACATTTTATTCAACAAGGTTGGTGTAGCCTTTCCCCTCTGGTGCTTATTTATCCATTATAAACATGCTCCCTGATACGTTCCTTAAAGGAACGGTCCGTTTTTCCTACATAAAACATTCTACATTGTGTGCAGTGAGCTAAATAAACAAGATGTGAAGTATCACATGCAGCACTAACTCTAAAATGATAAATCCTACCACAATCGGGGTGCTGAAACTCTGAACTAGTATCAACATAATCACACCAGTTACAGTGCCCACAGGGTCTAGTGCCTGGACAATTCCCAGAACTAATGACATTCCTGGGATAACATAACCTACGCTTCAAAGACCTATTATTCTCAAACAAAAACCTGGGTTCAACATCTATCAATCTAGCTATCTCATCATCTGTAGTGAGCACATTCCAGTGCCTCCTAATAATGTCAGTATACTCATTAACATCAGTAGCATACTTTATTTTAAAATGCAAACCTTTACCATCACATCCATCTATCACTCTACCACTTAATTTACTTCCAGAGGAAAAATAAGGCCACGCTTAATGTTGCCTCTTGTCAACAATCTGAGCTACATTACTATAAGCTCATCTTCATAACCTCTGTCTTTCAAATTATTAATAACAGTGTCAACTTCTACTTTAAAATCATCCTCTCTGGCATTAAGCCTGGAGGCTCTGTAAACCTGATTAGACACCACATTCTTGAAGACATAAAACGGATGTGAGCTGTACCTATGTAGAAGGTGATTGACATAACAATCCTTCTTGTGCAGTTTGGTATAAACTTCACCCACACCATCCCTAGCAACAATTACATCTAAAAAATAAATATCAATGTATGAAAACTTTGAGGTAAATTTCAAATAACAAGTGCTGGTGTTCACATATTCTATGAAAGCTTGAAAAGTGCCAACATCACTGTCCCACAAAATAAACAGGTCATCCACAAATCTTCTAAGGAAAATAATATCGTTTCTATAAGGACCTTCTAAGAGATGCTCTACTTCCCAGATGACCATAACTGCATTGGCGTAGCTATTGGCACAGGACGTGCCCATAGCCATGCCATTGCACTGCCTGTATACCTGGTCACCAAAAACAAACAAATTGTGATCAAGAACAATGTCCAATATCTAACCAGCAAATTAACATCCCTTACACTGTACTCTAAATATTCTCTCAAAAACAAAAGTGTATTGTTAATACCTTCACAATTAGGAATTACGGTAAATAAGGAAACCACATCCATAGTGACAAATACAAATTCCTTGCTCTGATGACTCAAAATAAAACCATATAAATCACTCAAAAAATGCTCAATACACTTCAGGACATGTTGCAATTTGTTCAAAATCGGTCTCAAATACTTCTCTATATAAATGGATAAGGGCTCAGTACAGCAATGTTTACCTGGCACAATTGGTCTTAGAGGTGGATTATGACTGTCCTTGTGTATCTTTGGTAGGCCCTGAATCAGTGGTAAAGTGGGTGTATCAATGTACAAATATTCAACTTCTCATCTACCAGATTTAATTCAAACATGCATTTCACTGATATCTGCACGTTATATATGAGAGTATTAACTTGTGTTGGAGATAACTTCTCATAAAAGTTAGAATCACTTAGCATTTGTAACATCTTAAAATCATACCACTCTTTATCTAATACTACTATCGGTCTGCCCTTATCGGCCAGCCTTATAATAATACTGGTGTTATTTTCCAAGTCTCTCAATGCTTTGGCCTCTTCCCTAAACAAATTGTACCTACTACAGTGTGGTTTCCGTCTATCATGTTATATGGTCAAATTATAAATATCCTGTATGCAAAGCTTCTCAAAATTCACTAACAAATTTACCTTAGGTACAAAAGTAATGGGTTTACTAAATACATTGCTCATATTACAGTCAGTAGTTTCAGAATCTTTAAATAACAACTTCAAAGATAGATTACGCACAAACATTTTAACATCAAAAATCACATCAGTATAACTGGATCTATTTGCTGGTATAAATGAAAGTCCCTTAGATAAAACATTAAGTTCATGTTCAGTCAGTAACAAGCTAGATAAATTCCAAACGAATCCTTTTTGGCATTCATGAATGCTTTCTTTATACTTGTTTGTGTGTGTACAGTACCTTCTAATTTCCTTTTGTTCCGACTCCGACTGCGGCCTCTCTGTTGCTCTCTGATGTATTTGTAATTCTGCTTCTTGACAGGGAGCGGACAATGGAGATTATACTGAGTAGAAGATGCTACAACATTATGCCCTCTCATGGCATCATTAAGATTGGAAATGGCATCTGAAGTATGTTCTTGATGTATTTGCGCCGTTGTGACTATAGCTTTTTTATGAGCTCCCAACTCCCTGCCAGGAGCTGCTATGTATTCACTAGCTGACATACTCGACCTTGCTTTTGCTCGTTCTTCTTGTTGTGCGACACTATGCACGATGGATGTAACAACACTGCCATCTGGTGGCGAAACCTGAGAAGTAGTAGCAATGTCATGTTGATTATTACCAAAGTTGTCACGGGGCCAGGTGAAGACATGCCCTAGTTGAAAATCTGTACGGTCTCTACAGATTTTGTTAACTTTTCCCTTCTGCAGCTTATTTTCATAAGCTCTAAGGGAATCAAGCATGTCCTTAATATGATTACCTAGTAAAGTCTCTGGGAAAGCTGACAATAATTCTGTATATTTACAATTAATAGCTTCAGTCAAGGAAACAATTTCTCTGTTGGCTGCATCTACTAACAGCCTAAGATAACTGAAACTAGTTTGAATATTCAGTTTTTGCCATTCAAGTAACAAAACACTGTCTCCGTTGGTATGAGAAGGCATTTTTAAAATAGGGAGACCTCGTTGAATAATTTCTTCAGTAAGACAAACCTCTAAATGAAATTTCTGGTATTGACTTCTTTTTAACTTGTATAAATCTTTCTCAAGTGAAAAAAGTTTAGTCTTCAGAGCGATAATATCAACGGAGGTATTCGTTCCTGAATCACCCTCATGAACACAGCCAATAAGAGGGTTTATTCCTTTAGTTATACTTGAAAGAAACAGCTCAAGTTTGTTCCCTCTAACTCCAGGATCAATGGAATCCAAACTCACCACAGTAATTTCGGCAGCCATGTCACTGAGCCTAGTGGTAACACAAACAAATACAATAGTAAAAAACAATAAAACACTGTGTCTCAAAAGAACTAATATCCAATTGCAGAAAATGAAGAGGCGCAGTCATGGCTGATGTATCCAGGATAAAAATCTTTACTCAGTGCACAAACACAAGAAACACACACCTTTATAGCTCATATAAAAGATCACATGACAACATTTAAAGATATATCAAGTAAAAAATAATTTGCCAGAATTTATGAGAATGTTAGGCTTGGGGATATACGCAATAGAACTGAAGACCTTCCATCTGGATAGTCAGGTTAAGAAGTGATGCTGGACATGGCCTTAATGAGTCTATACCCCTGAAACCTAAACTCAAGTCGAGACCTCTAAGAAGGTAGTTAGTATTCATATGTCTATCTAGTTTATATATTTTTAGGTTGCATTTTTAGAGTTGTTGCATTTCTGCTTTTAAATTTGTATTTAATGATAAGAACATTTTTTTATTTTTTACTTGATATATCTTTAAGTGTTGTCATGTGATCTTTTATATGAGCTATAAAGGTGTGTGTTTATTGTGTTTGTGCACTGAGTAAAGATTTTTATCCTGAATATATCAGCCATGACTGTGCCTCTTCATTTTCTGCAATTGGATATTATTAAGAACATTTGGAAGACATTGCAAGCAATACTAAAATGTTCAAAGCCAGTGAGCCAGGTACCTTCTTTCATTCAGTAAAGGAGAAACAAATCAAAAAAGATATTTTTGAAAGACCTAACGACTGTATTCCAGTATTACCACAAAGACTTACAGACATGTGCAAATGTGGAGTGTGCCAGTCAGGTAGTTATATACACGAAGGTCCACAGCTAGATCTGTGGAACATGAGTATAGTATATGGTGCCAATGAACCTTTTACTTCTAACACATGTTGCTTTGTGTATATTGTTTTATTCATTTCCTGTGACAGGTTCAATGGTAAGGGTAAAAGAAGCTGTTGCAGAGAATATATGAATATACATATAGAATTAAAACAAAACAAAGCATAAGACCAGCAGCATATTCTACAAACACAATTTTTCATACGAATATTCAAAAAAGTATTTTTATGATATATTCAGTTAAGATGGATATTAGAAAATGCTTCAATAGTCTACTAGAGTATATTGGAAGATGTGTCTTCATAGATTTATGAGTGTATTTCCATAAAAGTGTGTTTAGATTTAGATCTCTAAAATAAGTTTAGCTTCAAAATATGCTTTAGTAATCAGTTACTATATAACAACGTTTCATATTATAGATACTGTTTTGTACTGGCATTCAATTGATTCATTCATCAGACATCATTTAATTCCTTCAGAGGTTGGGGTTTGGCATAATGGTTATGATGTTTACCTCAGAGACACAAGGTACAGGGTTTGATTCTTATTCTTCACTGGAAAATTAGGTAGGCTTAAATAGCCTACAAATACAGCTGGCCTAATACTTATCTGTGATGTATGACTGTAAGTTCTGCATTTGTCACATAACAGGTTTAGGGAATTTAGATGTTAAGCTGTGACTGGGGATCTGTTTAGTAACAGGTGGTATTAATTATCTTATAAAATAATGTATTTTAACTTGCAATTTTTATCTGCAGAAGTGTTAATTTTGTGGCGATGGAAGTGCAGGCACTAAATTTATTGACTTTAAAGTCTTAAAGTCCTCAGTTCATTCTGAAGTAGTTATCGTTTTTTATATTTAATTTGCCTTTTTCTGAGTAGTTTCACAATGTCTATGAAAGTTCACATCCACTAAAAGTGTTCATATTAGGCATTTACCAGTGGCATATATCATTGCCCATTTTTCTTGCTCATATCCTGACAATCAAGCCTTCCCCCTGGATGCTCAACTGTCTTACACTTTTCCTCAGAAGGAAAGCCTATGGCTAATTTGTTACTCTCGTGTAAAGGAAACAAGTAACGGGACTGGTGCAATCACTTATAGGAAATGGGATTTCCACTAAGCTCTCATTTTTTTCACTGCACATGTCTGTTGATGCTGCAGGGTTCAACATACAATGAGCCTTAATAGGGGGCATGCCACCCATTTCCACAAGTGGCCTTCATCCTTACTGAGGTCCATCATTTATTTGTTGACAGTGAGAAGGAGATGGAGCATGTAATAATATTTCCATTCATTTGCCTCTGATATATATTAAGTATCAATACTCAGTGGCTTTCAAGTCTCTTGTATAAGTCACATTGATACTGTCTAAAAATACCTGAGAAGGAGAACGAATGTCTAACATTCTCTGCCCTAGTCAGTCTTATATTCACTTCATCTGCTTTTGAGTAAGTATCTCAAATATCTAGGACAGAGAGAACATTTCTGAACCCTCCAGTAAATTCTTACTTGTGTAACACCTTCTACCAATAGACTTTACAGATCTATAGCCATTCACAATGCATATATTATCTCCCATTCTACTATTTCAACATCATTATTCCTGGAGGTTGGCACACGGGTGAAAGTGTTTACCTTATAAACACAAGGTGCAGGATTTGATTCTCACATAGAGTAACTGGCTAGGCTTAAAATGACCCACAATGCCAGTTAGCCTAGTTCTAACCTATGAACCTATTTCTGTTTGAAGGGATCTCCTTTGCCCTTTCCCATAAACAGACTCATGTCCATAGATTGGGAGAGCTGCAAAATCTGGGCTTCACTGTTTAGTAGTATGTACAGAGTAATAGTTAGTTGTAGGCTCTTATATGCTTCTGTGCCACACCAAGGCATACTGTTTCACTATAGTTCATTCACTACTATCTGCACCAGAACTTGCTACTTGTCAGGTCTGCAGGGTGTACATAACTGCCTGCTCATCCATTGTTTAGACCAGTACCTATTCTTACTTCATCATTTGATTCTGGCTGAAGAGTTCAGCATATTCCACAAACCCTCATGCCATTAGGTGTGCATGAGGTAAAGGTTTTAGAAACCATCACTTATTGTTCTGGTAGCCATACTTAAGCATTTACTGTGTATTTAAGCAATTGATTACATTCACCCTCTGAAAACATCTGTAAGCTGTATATTTACACTGCATTAATAAAAATAGCATATGGTGGCAGCAGTATTATCCAAAAATAAATCAACAAACAAAATTGAAGTTCCCTAAATTGTTTTCATTTGTTAAAATATAATTTTATACACAAGCATATATACTTTAAATATAAATTGCCTTTAGTTTAGTGCTGCAGAGAACCAATACAAATGTATTCAAATTTGTCTACCTCTTGTTTCAGTGCATCACAATAAATCATCAGAATAACTAATACCCTTATCTACAGTGAGAGGGAAAATAAGATACAGAATGCTAATTTAGTATTATCAATTAGCTAATTTTTAAAGATTGACAATAGTCAAGCAGTGTTTCATAACAGTAAAGTCTCAATTCATATACATAATTATGTAGTATGGGAGGCTCACTCATAGTTTTGGAGACCTGATAAAAGCCATAAGGATTAACACACTCCAGAAGCCAACAAAAGGATTAGTAAGGTCAGACGGTTAGTAGAACTAATCAAAACATAGGTGTTTAATGAGAATAAAAAAAGACAGTGACACTAAGCAGACGTGTTTCCAAGGTATCATAGCAGGAATAAAGAGTACAGAAGGCCCTTGAAAAATTAACAGCATTAAGGGGGCCAACTAAATAAACAGAATTACTGTGCAGGCATGATACTTCACTGATTAAAGTTTCTGTCTACAGCTCAAGGGTTTTACATTTAAGTTCATAGGTTCATAGGTAGGTACTAGGCTATTGGCCCTAGGGCCTATATAAGCCTAACCAAACGGTACCCTGGCTTTTACCACCCAAGAAAATTATTTGCCTGTGCCCCTGTCAAGCAGAGCCACAGAAGTGATCCCCGGGGTGAATTTCCTATCTCCCATCCAATCATCAAGATTTTTCTTGAAGAGTGCTAATGAGGAGCTTTGTTTGATATAGATAGGTAGTTTGTTCCAGAGTATGGGAAGTCTCTGAGACAGGAATCTATCCCTCCAGCATGTTCTGTTTATTGTTCCATATCTGGTGTCTGGGTTAATAGGAATATCTATGCATGCTGTTATACCTAACCCTAGAATGTGTTGACTAATAACTATATATGATGTTGAAATCTAAACACTATAGCACGCTTGAGAAGGCTGGTTCCAGCGGACCCACCTGTCCCACCTCAGCAGGCCGAGGCACTGGGCACCAGCATGTCTTGGGCCCAACCCCGCACCTCCCTGTACGTTGATCCTGCACTACCTTCAGGTGGAACCACCTCAGGGGATGGGACTCACCCCCCCGGGAGTAGGCACGGACAGACACCTGTCACCCATGGCCAGGTCGGTTTTGTGGTGCATAGAGCGATCAAAGACCAGGTTGGTGATCTTCTACGCCAGCTTGAGGGCTGTGTGTCACAATTAGAGAGTCAGCCTGGCTATGTGGCTCAGCCCCCAGCACAGTCACCTTCGGGGCTGTGAAGGTGCAGTGGTGACTGCCCATGGGTGGGGACCTCAGTCCCCCTGTTACCACTAGGGGATTTGTGGGCTTCCGATATCCCAACACCCCTCCCCATCAAGGTGTTTACCCCCCACATGTGTCATATACTGCCCCTGTATGCATCTTGTGTGTATTGTCTGTTAACCTACCTCCCCAAATATACCTACTACCCCTCCCCAACATCCCACTCCCACCTGAAAAAAAAAAAAAAGGCAATCTGTTCCCACAAAAAAATCTCGCCCCATACATAGCTGTCCATTTCACGCATGTGTCCACTGGACACATGTAATCTGGTATAATTGGCATCACAATGAATTCTTGTTGTCCTCACCCCTCTACCAGGGGTTTGAGTGTCCAAATATACCTCCAAATATAGTGTATATGCACAGCTTTTGCTGTAGAATAAAATGGGCAGCTATGGACCTTCCCCACACCTTTCCAGCACATCCCTAGCTATTTTCCCTACTGTCTTTTCCTCTTTGTGCCCCTTTTTTCACCACATTCCTATCAACTCCTTTTTCTTTTCTTTTAAAGAAATTAGTGTGGGGGTAAGCGGGGCATTGTCGCCTCACAGTAAGATGTTGTCCTGTTTGATTCTCAGCTAGAGCATCTTCTGTGTGGAGACATGCATGAATGGGTGTACCTTCGCTGAAGATTGTGCATCAGGGCTGGCAACTCGGCATGTAAAAATCTACTGCCAATCATTAGCGGACCGAAGTTCCGCTGTGGTGACCACTAACCAGGAAAAGCCGAAAGACAAGTGTGGGGGTAAGCGGGTGTAAGCACTTTTAAGCAGCAGTAAGCGGGAATAAGCCTGTTTGTTCGTGTGTAAGCAATGCCTACACAGGTTAAGCAATTCAGGAGCTAAGTGAGTATAAGAAACAGTAACCTTAACTTAGCAGCTTACAACTGCTTAAAAGTGCCCTAATAACACTCTATCCAATGACCCTTGTTCTGTCTAGCAACAAAGTAAACAGCCTCTGCTAGGATCAAACCCAGGACCCTGCATACCATCCCCAAAGTGATTTACCACTCAGCCATCTCAAATATACATGGCTTTGATGTATTCACAAACATATCATCCAGCCCAGTCATTCAACAGTACAGAGAATGTATTCCAATGTGTAGATGTATGTGTGTGAGTAAATATATTAATGTCTAAACAGGTACAACATATTGATATATATATATATATATATATATATATATATATATATATATATATATATATATATATATATACACAAATACATAAATATATATGAACATATAAACATGCAAATGCCTACATCTATAGATTTATATGTCTACATCTATCTAAATATATACAGCAGGTTTTATATATATATATATATATATATATATATATATATATATATATATATATATGTCAGCAGAGATATATATATATATATATATATATATATATATATATATATATATATATATATATGTATATATATATATATATATATATATATATATATATATATATATATATATGTATGTATATACGGGCATACATCTGTAGATAACAATGGGGAAATAACAAAAATATATATGTCCTCATGCAACATTAATGGAGTTGAGAGGCCCCACGCAATATATGTCTGGTACAAATAGGTATACCCCCCCCAGCCAAGCATGACCCCCTGTAATACAGTACCAAGTGTTGCAGATCCCATAACCAGGACCAGACATGACATGGCCATCCCTAGGATACATATACACAGACACATATATGCAGATACAGGTATATATATATATATATATATATATATATGTATATATGTATATATATGTATGTATATATACATATATATAGATATATATGTAAGTACACATACACACACAGATATGTACAGTAAGATACATATGTATATGCAGCAGCCAGTATTCCTACCATCACCACCTTACCAACTGGAGACTGTATGAGCCACCCATACGAATGGCATTCATAGCCTGCAAAATATACACATAGAGATATCAAAGGGTATAACACCACACACAGGTGTGCATAAATGAAGTAGTCTGGAAATGTTGACATATGTTGCTGTCCAGGCTGAGGCCTTCAAGTAGTACAATAGTAATGACAGACTGGGCCACAGCATACCAGACAATCAACAGTACGTAATGCAGATGTATAGGTCAGCAGCCTCTAGCTACACTCTGTATACAATCCCTAGGGCGTACAGACCCCAGTTGACACAATGGGATGTATCTGTTACATAACAAGGCATACCTGACACCATCACAGTCACAGTGACAAACAGAACATCCCGTACAGCAGGAGGCAGTAAGCCTGCATTTACCCAAGGTGGATTGTATGGTAAAGTAAATCCAGATACCTTAACGCAGCTTATCCCAGATACCCACACATTGTAACAGCCTTGGTTAGTCATGGTGCACCCCCCCCCCCTACACTCACTAATACTGGACCATATACCACTGTTACATATACTGGTCTCTGGAGTGCATTAGGGAACACATGTATTGTGTAGGTGAAGCCCACACATATATGGCCCCAACCCCCTGTATGTGTGAGGGACACAACAGCAGTGGAGTGATGGCAGGAATGATAGCATGACATACATACAGCTCACTACATAACAACCCCTGACAGCATGTCATATGTGCAAAGCCTGGTATGTAGGTGGAGGACAGAGGCTGGAACACAGGCACATATGTGTAAAACTGTTGTCATACAGTAAGCAAGATATGTATATGTGTATATATCTATATGGATATATGTATACTTATATATACATGTATGTTCTCCATATGTCCTGCACATGGAGTGAAGCCCTACTCCAGCCTCAGTAGTCCCAACCTCTCAGTGCAAGGGGATGTCATAGGTTCATAGGTTCATAGGTAGGTACTAGGCTATCGGCCCTAGGGCCCATACAAGCCTAGCCAAAAAATGTACCCTGGCTTTCGCCACCCAAGAAAATTATTTTCCTGTGCCCCTGTCGAGCAGAGCCACAGAAATGATCTCCAGGGTGAATTTCCCATTTCCCATCCAATCATCAAGATTTTTCTTGAAGAGTGCTAATGAGGAGCTCTGTTTGACATAGATAAGTAGTCTGTTCCAGAGTATGGGAAGTCTCTGGGACAGGAATCTATCCCTCCAGCATGTTCTGTTTATTGTGGTGACAAGGTTAAGGTCCCTATAGCATGTAGCTCGGAGGGATTGGGATTTCTTTAAGTGGAGCATGTCCAACAGCTCTGGGTTTGACATAGCTTTGTATGTTAGGCAGAGATCGCCCCTGAGTAGGCGATATGCGATGGAGTAAAGTTGTAGTTTTTTGAGACGATCTGCATAGGGCATATGTTTGAGGCCAGTAATCCTCTTTGTGAGGTATTTCTGTGGTCTTTCCAGTTGTTGTAGATGTCTTGTGAGGTACATACCAAAAGGGGCATTGCACTCTATAATGGGTCTAATGAGTGATGAGTAGAGGGGAACAATGACCTCTTTTTTTCTGGATGAAAATCCTTTTGTGATGAGATGAGCCAGGTAGAAGGATTTCCTGACCACTGTGGCCATGTGATTATCAAAGGAGAGACTACTGTCCACCTGTGTCCCAAGGTCTCTTATCACATTTTCGGCATTAAGTAGACTACCAGCTATGTGGTGATTCATGGGTACAGAGTTTTTACCAAAGGGGATGACGATACACTTTTTGGCATTGAGCTTCAGGCCATGGCTTTGACACCAGGTATCTGTCTCATTGAGGCCCTTTTGTAGTTTGTCCACATCGTTAGGAGTTTCGATTATGGCTCCTAGTTTGCAGTCATCTGCAAACTTTGTTAGCCAAAGACCTTCTGTGTTGGCCTGCATTTCAGAGAAGTAGATAGCAAACAGGAGAGGACCCAGGACTGAACCCTGTGGTACTCCACTTGTCACTGGTCTGATGTCGGATTTGGAATCCGCTACTTTCACAGTGTGGGTTCTGTCCATGAGCCAGTTGGCAACCCATCTTGTGACATAGGGATTTATACCTAGTTTAGTGAGCTTATCTATAATTCCAGAGTGGGGGATGGTGTCGAAAGCCTTGGCGAGATCTAGATAAGCTGTATGTAGTGCAGGTATATTTGTAGACTATTGCTACTGTAATAGGGATTGTCTTCACAGAAATGGTGTGTGTGGGAGGCCTCATCTGCTGTTAACATGTGCACCATTGGCTACTTACAGACATCCTAAGGTCATCATAGTACAGTACCACTGCTAGCACAGTAATGCCCCTGTGGACTACAGCTGCAATATGGTCAATATATGTGGACAGTCTGACACACTCTGGTCAGTCCAGGGGTATACACAGAACACCTTCATGCAAGACATATGGACCAGGCCTGTCAATGTGGATGTTAACAGCCATGTAGATGGGTATAACACTTACATACTGGTATACATTTGCCCCCATAGGTTATGCATTTATACACCCCTGTCTGTCCTGACACATTATAACCGCTGGTACAGAGGTGCCATGGCCACATACTATCCACTAGTTAGTGACATACATCTGAACAGCATTCCACTGCTTTGTCTGACATACATGACTGTTATGGTGGCCCGGCAGCAGTATCTGGACATAACATCTCACTGGATAAGTACAGTAAGCTGCTAGGCATGTAACAAAGCACAGTGCAGGCTACTGGCAGACTGACTCAACATTGGGCTACATCTTCTCTGTGGGAATACACTTGTACCTGCATAGATAGTAGGCTGTACAGGCATGTCACATCACAGAGTAACAGACACCTGTATGAAAGTGCATAACCACAACCAATGTGAACACAGCCACAGCCACATATGGTAAGCTAGCATACTATTACAGTATGGACTATCTGATGTACACCATCCTCATATGAAGCACTCACACAACAACCCTACATATACTGGGCTACTACACAGTGTGGTCCGATGGCTGTCTGTGGTTTGGGACATGTGTGTGTTCACCCCTACAAAATGTAAGCTGATAGGGTGACATACAGTGGAGCAGAATGTAACATCAGATAGAACAGGACCAAGAACAATGACATCTACCACAGTCTCTACACATGCCACGGTACATATGCACTATACACACACAGTCGACAATTACCAGACTTACACATACCTCAGTACTGTACACACAACCCACAGAATGCTGAGGCTATGTCCTCAAATATAACCCCTACTATACATAGCATGTGTAGCAGTCTGATATCTCACTGGCTTATCAGATATTCTGTCAATGAATATGGTGTACAGAACATATGCACCCCCTACTGCATGACATATGTACAAAGATTGACAGAGTTGTGGCTGGAGGCACAAACACAGGGCCAATATTGACATGTCACTGTGATAACTTCATACATTTCCTGTCGTAACAGGGTTTGATGCAACTTATGTCCTATGAGGGATATGACGTCAGTAACTCTCCTGGCTGTCACCATCTGCTGACTGCAATCCTCACACTACCTTCTGCAGTTGAGAGATAGGTGCTCTGTGGGTAACACAAGGCACCACACACTGCCCGGTCTGCAGATGACCCACAGATGGGGATTCCTCATAAACATAGCACTGACATGACAAGTATTAAAACATGTAAGACAGCCATATCCACACACACCCTGTTAAACCAATATTTCCCCAACTGCAGTATAGCAGCACTTACAGTCTGTAGTCAGGACAGGCACATCTGCCTCCTGTGTGTTGGCCTGTTTCCACAGTGTATGTTGTCAGAGATAAGTCTCCACTCCATCTGTGATGCTGTTTGCCAAACAACAGATCTAGTTCCTGCTCACAGTGAATAAAAAGGCCCAACACCAACATGATGTTCCTAGATATTGGAGTGTGTTTCCATGCAGTTGGCTATGGGAGCATTACCACAGCTGTTCTACATGCAATCAGCTAGAGGAGGGCTGTAATCCATGCAGAGGCCATCAGCTGATCATGAGCATCACTGACAATACACATGCCGCTACTTAAGCAAAGCAGGTGTAATATCCATCAGAGATGGAGTGAGAGAGGCAGACAGAGGCAAAGATAAGTCAGGGTGGGTTGGGAGAGTAAAAGGTAAGCATGTTTGTGTCACACACCAACCAGTCCAGGGTATCGAACCCCTGAATGACTATGTACTGATATCACATCTGTTATCCCTGCATGGTGGATATTGTGACTTATGCTAGGGGCACCATATAAGAAATTTTAAAAACCCACTCAAAATTTAGTCCAGTTGTTACACACTCACAACCACCTCCATACAGGACATAAATGACAAACATCAACATACACACCTGTCACATCTAGGATTAGAATCCCTACCTAACTAGTTATTATACTACAGCACTATACAATTATAAAACATACCACAGAGATTGCTGGAGTACTCTTTCCCCAAAGGTTTATTTCACAGTGAGTGACATCAGCAGGATTGCCAAAGTAGGGCAAATGAATTGTAGTGAGTGTGACTTGCTAAACATGGACTGCTCTCTACACAGGCATATGAACAGACACAAAAGCATCCAGAACTCCCATGTGTGAGAATAGAGCCCCTACCAGAGTTCTATATATCACACTGCAGCATTACACTGTTATAGCATGCACCACAGAGATTACTGGAGTACTCATTACCCAAAGGTGTACTTCACAGTGATTGATATCAGCAGGATTGCCAAAGTAGGGCATTTGAATTGTATTGAGTGCGACTGACCTAAATTGCCCTAATTAGTCTGTATGCATTAACCGCTGTTCTGGCCAGAACAAAAATAACCTGCCTTTGCAGGTCATAAACCTAGGACCTTGTATACTATAGCCACAGTAACTAACCACTAAGCCATCAAGCAGTACATGACACTGCGGTTTCACCAAAGTAATCCCACCATAGGCTAATCAGACTGAACATGTGAAAGGAATGTATATACAGTTGCCCATAAAAGACCTCTCCAAAACCAACTTCATGCTACTCAAGGCAGAAGTGACAATGTTTGTGACACCCATGGAGACAGGAGCTGACAGTTCAACTGATGAATCCTGCACTAAGGCACTTTATGAGCACATCTACTTGTGCATGATTCCTGACATCCCACATAGAACCACGGCACACACCTTCCAAATAAGCAAGCCAGTCTGGTGGTCTTCTGCCATTAACAGAGTATACAACAGAAGGTAGACACTGCTGAAAATAAAAGGATAATCCAAGGATGCAAACAACTCCCTTACCAGCCCCAGTAAGATGTTGAGATCCCTCATGGAATCCTCCAAAGCTGGTTATGTAAATAAAATCACCACAGATTCCACAGACAACCACACAGCATTATATAGTTATGTCCAGAATCTAACTGGCAATGCTCAGAAGTGCTCTGAGCTACAACAGAATGGCATTACATAAACTGCTCCCATGGAATGTGCCAGTATCCTGGCAGACTGATTTAGTGCCACATTCACCCCTCTCACCCCCAAAAGGGCCAATGTCAATACGAAAAGAGTTCCATTACCCAGTAATCACGGCCACACAGACAGAAACCGCACTATCCACAGCTAAGAATACAGAATCCATTGGACCAGATGTCATCCTGGGCTGTGTACTACATGAACTACAAAATTAAATGGCAACTCACCTAACTGTCATGTGTAATCATAGCCTCACATCAGGCCTGGTGTCCACTGAGTGTCGCACAGCTGCAATTATCCCACTCCACAAGGGGGGATCCACCTGTGATCCCTGGAACTACCGTCATATCAGTCTGACGAGCCTGATCTGCATGGCCATGGAATGCATTATCAGGAATGTTTTGAACGCAGACATTGGCAACCCTGTGTTGCATTTAACATTTTACCTTAAATGAAGACAAGACACTTCTTCCTCTCTTTCAGTGGTATTTATTACACACATGTGGGAGCCTCATGGAAAGTACTAGGGAGACTCACCGAACAAAGGAATGCATAAGCTTATATGCTGGTGATACTGCTGACAGTACAAAAATATAAACTAGACCAATTATATTAGTACAAAAGACAATTAACCAATCAGTGGTTTACCCATAGGCTTACATCAGTTCACATTACTACATCTCTAGGCAGAGAAAGAAAATTGGATACACTTCCATATAAGACACATTTCCTGCTTTCAAGCAGGCTCCTGTTTTTCAGTACTTTTTCACTATTTGCAGTTTACTCAGAGTTTGCAGTACAAAATTCATTTCAATGCATACAGATTTTCACATACTCAATTTCCTTAAGCACATACTTTGGCCATTCATATTCTACAATCCCCTATTTGATGCTGTGTAAGCATCACCATTTAGTCTATCATACATTTGCCCTAAGTCTAACATAACCATGTGGCTAGTTCCTTCAACATTGTCACACATTTTATTTCATCATCCATATTCATAACTGCAGGCATATAAAACTTTGGCACCTTTTTGGTAGTCTTAAAAGACATTAATTTCAAAATCAATGCTTTGATTAAAAACACAAGAAAAGCAATATGAGCTAATACTGTGATTAATAAAATTAAGTTCAATAGTCCACCTCCCCAACCTGAGAACAGGGTGGTTAACCATGCCCATGTTGAGTTATCGGCCTCTTTGGCCTTAGAGAATTCGGAGACTCTCTGAATGAGTTCGAGATGACTTTCAATTTCATGCTGATTGTCAGGAATAAACTTCCAGCACTCATCCTGGATTAAAGTGTAAGTTCTGCCTTTCGCCAATAGGGTGAAATCGAGAGCCATACGGTTTTGGAGGACTACAGCTCTCATAACAGTCAGTTCATCAGTCACTAGTTCTAAAGCAGAAAATGTGGCATTGCTTAATACTTCAAGCAATTTATACAGTTTTCTCAGTTCCCAGATTGATTTTACTGCTCCGTATGCTGGAATTATACCAGCCCATGATATGACACCATCACCCAAGTCCATATGAGATAGTCCTTTGGTGCCAGCATGAGCTAAGTCATGATGATAAATCCATGAAGCGTCAATTTGGCCTACCGGATTGGCAGGCTTTTTAACCTCTTGAACGTTCCAAATTTTTCCTTGAGGTAAAGCAGATGTATGTCGGATGGCTGGGACAAAATAACCTAAGAAACAGCTACCAGACCAGTTTTCCGGTAGCCATTTATAGGTCTTTCTTCCGCATATAAAATAACAGTCCTGCACCAGCGTGGTAACTTTTGAAGAATGGTCACTGCCCATAGTTATGCCATGGAATATGGCAAGAAATACAATATTGCGAGAACCAAGTAATGAGGCATTTCTCAATGTCAGCTGAATGGCATCAAATGAAACTCGACAGCCCGAGGCTATGCGTTTTCCTTCTGTATAATTGCACTGGTATTCGATTGTCATGTTGCAGATACTTTGTCCCATTTTTTGAGTCCAATGGTGTTGACTTGAGTAATTTTGTTGGAAACACAGAGTGCCATTGCTATGGAGAGATAGTTGTAATGCAGTAGATTTACTGGATGTAATGTTAGCAGTATTATCGAGTAAGCTAGTCCATGTATCAGTGATACTTAGTGCAGCCACAGCCAATGACAATCCCCCATGTACGGAGGGAATGGCAGTGCAGATCCAACAGTTAGAGACATTGAATGTAAAAGCATAAACATATTTGATGGCTTGGTAGGTGCTGAAAGGTGGATGCCAAATATCTCGCATGGTATGGTGCATCAATGGAGCAGGAAATAAAAATGGCCACATTAAAAATAACAGTACAACAAGAATGATCACCAAAATGGCTGTCCAATATTTTTGTGGAAATGGTTGTTGAAGCTGCGTAGCATCAGGAGTTTAGAGTTTTCCAAAAGGGTAAATGTTATGCATCGTCAGGTACTGGAACAGTTCTACTTCGAGAACGAGTAGCAATGGGAGGAGAATTTGGAGTTGAAAAAGGTAAAGGCTGTTGGTCTTCAGACGGCACAACTTTTTTGACGTGTGAAATGTGGATCCAGGCTGGAGATCCTTGCAGTCGCACAGCAGATGACATTGTCAGAAGAACCAGGAAGGGCCCCTTCCAGCATGGCTGGAGCACTGTTTTTCTAGAGAAGGACTTAATGTAACCCAATCCTCTGGTTGTAGGGTGGATGACAGAAAATGATCTGGAAGATGTTGAGCGGCTACTACTTGTCAGTGGTGAAACTGTAGGAATGAAACAAGGTATTTGCAGTACAAAAGAATATCATTATCAAATATATCATATTCAGAAAAAGGTGGTGGTGGTGTCATGGGCATATGCAAAGGGCAACCCATGAGAATTTCATGTGGAGAAAGACCCTTAGTAGGATGCAGTTGGGACCGCATAGAAAGTGAGACTAGTGGTAAGGCTTGCACCCAAGTTAAGCCTGTTTCTGAAGTGACCTTAGCAAGTCTAGTTTTTAATGTCTGATTCATGCATTCAATAATACCTGATGCCTGTGGTCTATACAGGCAATGAAATTTCAAAGTAATGCCTAGCATTGTACACAATGATTCAACTAACTTAGCAGTAAAATGCGTTCCACCATCAGAGTATATTTGACAAGGAACACCAAAACGAGGTATCAGTTCATAACACAATTTTTTTGCAACTGAAGTAGCATAATTTTTAGAATATGGGTAGGCTTCTAACCACCCCGAAAAAATATCAACAATAGTCAAAACATATTTAAAATGAGTACAAGGTGGGAGTTCAAGAAAGTCCCACTGTAAAGCACAAAATGGTCCCATTAGTTTTGGCACTGGTTGAGCGGGAGCCAGAGTGCCTTTTGAAATGTTCTTCTGTAAACAAATGGAGCACGTGCTCAAAAAATTTTGCACAGAAGCAGAAAGTCCAATCCTTCTAGATTTGTTTGATTAATGCTTGTACCCCAACATGAGCTGGCAAATGATATGCTTTTAAAAGAGAATTTAACATAGATGTAGGACAAATTAATCTGCCATCAAGATGTTGCCAAATTGAATCATAGGTTCATAGAGTAGTACTAAGCTAATTGCCCTTGTGAGCCATTTTAAGCCTAGCCAATTATCCCTTGTTAGACTCAAACCCTGTACTTTGTGTTTGTAAGGCAAACACCTTACAATCAGAGTGTTGGAAACACCGGTGGGCCAGCCATGTTTTTCTTTCTGATTCCGATGCTTCACTTTCTAAAGCATTCCAAACAGTAGTGTCAAAAGTAACCGTTTGTAAGATAGACTGCAGAAATTGTCCCTGAACAGTATGTTAAAGAGCAGCCTGCTTGGCAGCCCAGTCAGACAAATTATTTCCCCTTAGCTACTAGGGAGTTGTTAGACTGGTGAGCTGTACACTTGACAACAGCAATTTTGGAAGGTAATAATAAATCCTGTAAGAGGTGATCAATATACAGGTAATTTTTAATTTTTGCCCCAGAGGATGTCAAAAACCCCCTTTCCTTCCACAGGGTACCAAAGTTATGAACAACACTATGGGCATAACGTGAATCAATATAAATAGTAACAGATCTGTCTTTGGCCATTTTACATGCATGCGAATGTGCCACTAATTCCGCAGCTTGTGCAGAAGTGCCAGGTGGTAATTGTCCAGTTTGTAAAACTGCAGATGGCGAGCAGACTGACCATACAGCCTGGAGTTCACCAAGATTATTTCATAAACAGGACCCATCTACAAAAAAACTAAATCAGGATTAAGCAAAGGAACATCTTGCAAATCTAATCTAGGAGAAAGAACAGTCTTGACTACAAGCACACAGTCATGTGGTTCACCCACGTCACTAGTTGGAATCAATGAAGCAGGGTTTAGTGGTGGGCAACGTGTAATTTGAACAGTGGGATTACTTAATAAACTTAACTAATTTAGTGAGGCGAGCATTAGAAAGATACTGTGTTTTTGTTTTTAAAAGTAACGCTTGTACCCCATGAGGTACTGCTAGTACAGTGTCGTGTCGTAAGGTCAATGGTGCTGCCATATCAATCAAAACAGCAGCGGCTGCCACTGCTCGTAAACAGGGTGGATAGCTAGAAGCAACAGGGTCTAATTGAGTGCTGTAATATGCTATACGTCGATAGCCTCACGTGCACACTTGCATCAGCAGACCCTTGACAGTTTTATTTCTTTCACAACAGAAGAAAACAAAGGGTTTAGAATAATCTGGGAACCCCAGGGCATGTGGGTTTATCAGTGCTGTTTTAATAGCCTGAAAGGCATTTTCATGTTCAGGGGACCAAGGCAGGGGGTCCGTGACCTCCTTTTTTAGAAGCTGTAACAGAGGGGCCGGAATATCTGAAAAATTGGGCACCCACTGTCTACAATAACCTGCTAGGCCGAGAATCCCCTGAGTTGTCTCTGAGTTACAGAGAGGGGGGGGGCAGTCTGAATGGAGGTAATTCTACTTGGAAGTATTTGATGTGAACCCATAGAAATGATGTGTCCCAGGTATTGTACCTTTTCTTGACAGAACTGCAGTTTAGATTTATTTACCTTAAAACCTCGTTCAGCTAAAAACTTTAAAACTAAAAGTGAGGCCTCTATACAAGACGTGGTATCTTGTGAAGCTATAAGAATATCGTCTACATATTGGACCAACACTGAACGTGGTGGTAACTGTAAATCCTGCAGTTGTCTGTGCATCTCTCTAGAGAATAGGGTTGGAGATTCTACATATCCTTGGGGTAGTCAGGTCCAAGTATACTGTTGGCCTTCATAAGTGAATGCAAACAAATACTGACTATCTTCTTGTACTGGGATAGAGAAAAATCTGATGAGATATCTATAACCATAAAACAACATGCTGTAGGTGGGATACAGCTTAAAATTATAGCTGGGTTTGGTACGATTGGAAAAACAGGCAAGGCAGCTTTATTGACTTCTCGCAATTCTTGCACAAATCTGTAAGCTTGTTTACCAGGTTTCTTTACTGGTAGAATTGGAGTATTACATGGACTTGTTGTAGGTACTATAATTCCTTGTTGTACCAAGGCAGAAATGATGGGGGCAATACCAGATGTAGCCTCTACCATCAAAGATTACTGTGGTACCCGAGGTAACTTTGCTCCAGGTTTTAAGGTTATTTTTACAGGAGTGGCTGAAGTCAGAAACCCAACATCATTATCATGAGTGGTCCATAGATGAGAGGGTAATGAATTTAAATGCTTATTTTTATCGATGTCAGACTGCATACACATTGTTTGCAGAGTGACAGTTTCATCAAAAGTAGCCAAAATACTATCTTGTTTATCTGAAGATACTTGTAAATATACTCCTTCAGCAGTGCAGAAGATGGTTGCTCCCATCTTACAGAGCAAATCTCTTCCCAATAAATTTAAAAGTGCTGAGGGTCCCACTAAAAATGCATGATGGTCTTGTAAAGGTCCTAAAGTTACTGGGACTGGGACGTTTTCAGAATATTCAATAGGAATGCCAGAGACACCTACCCCTCTAGTTATGTTATTGGAGAGGGGGACATTTATTGCTGCTTCGCCAGCTAACATAGATTTGGTCGCTCCAGTATCAATTAAAAATGGGTACAGTTTTCTTTTGACAAGTAACATAACTTGTGGTCCATCTTTATCCACAGGGATGAAGGGGCACAACTGCTGTTGTCTTTGTTCAGAGAACCTTCATTGTGATGGCTGCCGATTGGATGGAGTCCAATTAGAATTCCACTGAGGTGACGTATCAGTGGGTGGGGCAGATTGCTCAGCCAGATACGGACATTCATTTCTCCAGTGGTCTACTTGGCCACAATTGAAACACTCCATCTGATTTTTATAGCTTTCGGGTGGGGATGATCGATTTTCCTGCCAGTTTTGTCTATTTTGGTTTCCAGCCCCTTGGCGTCCACCTCTCCCTCTTTCCTGTCCTCGTCCTCCCCGTCCATGCTGCCCAAAGGCAGTACACATCTGAATCTGTGCTTTAACCATTTTTTCCTGTAAATCCTTTTTTTCCTGTGCTAAGTGGTCGGAGAGGTATTGCACTTGTGTAACTAATTCATGCAATCCAAGACTTGGCCAGTTTAAACATACTTCCTTTAGCTTATCCCATACTTGTGGGCGTAACCCATCTACGAAAGCAGCCGAAAATCCGCTCTGTGCTGGCCTTTGGTGGGTTCTGGGTAAACAGAATAAGCCTCAAAGGCTTCAGTGAGAAGATTTAAATACTCGTCCACAGGTTCGTCTTCTTTTTGAAGAACTGACTTGATTTTGGACCAGTTGGGTGTGGGTGGAACTATCACTGTAATAGCATCTACTATTCACTGTCTTTCTGCTTCAAACCCATTATCTCCTTGTGCATTATGTTTTGGAATCGGAGTAGGGACATTAGCATGGTCCCAAATCCATTTCATCAGATCAGCCGGTATGGCGTACTGAAGAACTGCCCTGACTTCTTCTATTGTAGGATTTTGTAAACAAATATGTCCCGCCAGCACACGCTGGAACTTAGCTGGATTAGTACGAATAGGTGGTAACGATTTGGTAATGGCTTGAAAAATCAACCACTGACCACGCCCTAGGTACTACAATGGTCAGTGATTCCTGTGCACTTCTAGCATGGGCTGGGTAAGGTACCTCCCTCAAAGGTAACAATCTGTCATAGTCTGACGACTCCAATCCTGAATCTGGATTAAATTTATCTGGCCCAAAATACCCATCCCCACTGTAAATTATAGTGGGGAACTGGCCAAAATGCCTTCGTCGGTGTAACTGTTACTTCCCTTTACCTTTATAATAGGGTTTAGCTCTAAAATACATTACAGCTTTTGCTTCTTTATGAGTCTTATTACGAGTTTTTGGTCCCTTTTGTCTATCGCTCGTTTCTGGATCAGATTCACTAAAGTGACTGTCCACAGCTTGTTCTCTTTCTCTAGGGGTGGAATCTTTAGTGGTGGAATCAGGCAGATGTGCTTCCGCTCCTTGTTGAGTGAGGGGGGGCTGATACTGTGAGGGTGCAATTGGTGGTGCAGTCAGTGGTGGGGGGAGCCAGGCATTATCGTCGTCTGACGATTCAATTATCTGCAATTTAGCTAATTCTTTTACAGGATAAATTACTAGCAGTTTGTTGTAATTCCCTCAATTGCTCTTTTAATTTCTGCTGATTATCTTTTAGACTACTAATAACCAAATCCTTTTCTCTTTCTTTCGCCTGTCATCCAGTCATTCAATTCTGCCCAGCACAACCCTGGTATTCTTCTCCCTTTTTTTCTTAACTTTCCTTGGAGATTAAGCAAAATATTTTTATTAAAACTACCATTTTCTGGAAAGGCGAGTTTACCATCACCCTCAGTGAGGGCGACCCACTGACTTATAAACATACAACTGTCCCAGGACACATGAAAATACATATAACCAGCTGGTGTACCTCTTTCTGGCTCTTTTATGGTTCCCACACTTGCTCCCATTTTCACATAATAAGCTATTCCGTATTTTACAGATGTAGCTGTGATGTTTTGTAAATGTCGTTTTCCCCTCTCTCGTAGCTCCTTTCACTCTTATGTCGCCAGTTTTTCATTTTAACCCACTCTCATACTGCACAATCAATAGCAGGAAAAAAAATGCATGCCACTTACCTCAAAGCAACTGAATGAGAGGAATTATTACATTTCTATAAAATTATCGATACCAAATTTTAAAGCAGGCAAGTACAGGAAATGAAAGAAACACTGCCAGAACAGAAAATTCTGTCATGGGCCCTTTTACTAGCAGTATTTCGTTCAATCCCCAACTGCAGCAGCTGTTGTCAATTCAGATCCGAGTAAATGGCACCAATTGTTGCATTTAACATTTTACCTTAAAAGAAAACAAGACACTTCTTCCTCTCTTTCAGTGGTATTTATTACACACGTGTGGGACCCTCATGGAAAGTACCAGGGAGACTCCCTGAACAAAGGAATGCATTAGCTTATATGCTGGTGATACTGCTGACAGTACAAAAATATAAACTAGACCAATTAAATTAGTACAAAATACAATTAACCAGTCAGTGGTTTACCTGTAGGCTTAAAGCAGTTCACATTACTACATCTCTGCCTAGAGATGTAGTAATGTGAACTGCTTAAAGGAGTTCACATTACTACATCTCTAGGCAGAGAAAGAAAATCGGATACACTTCCATATAAGGCACATTTCCTGCTTTCAAGCAGGCTCCTGTTTTTCAGTACTTTTCCACTATTCACAGTTTACTCAGAGTTCGCAGTGCAAAGTTCATCTCAATGCATACAGATTTTCACATACTCAATTTCCTTAAGCACATACTTTGACCATTCATATTCTACACCTGAAACACTGGACCCCACACAGATTGGGCTCATGGAGGGCCGGTTTTGTCTCCAGAAACTGATTGACTGCTTTGACTCAGTCTGCATAGCTGTTGAAGAGGGTAAGGCAGTCCACAAAGCCTATGTGGACCTCGCCAAGCCCTTCAACACCATCTCCCAGTCTGGAAACATATATTAACATACTAATCTTGCCATAAATCCCTATGCCACTTGATGGTTTGCCACATGGCTTACTGACAGAACCCAAACTGTAGGTGTAACTGACTCCAAATCCATCCCCAGACAAGTGA